>NC_045738.1:28355289-28365791 GCF_008692095.1 Etheostoma spectabile | reverse complement strand
ACACACACACACACACACACACACACACACTTCTCATTCCCCTCTTCTTCCTCTTCTTCTCATCCTCCTTCTAAATTGCAACCCTATATTTCTGGACCTCTGATGCAATTATGCCACCTCGATTGCCTTGACGTGGAAGCAGGATGGGGGGAAAAAAAGAAGAAACAACTGCACACAAAGCCTGCCTTTTGTGTATCAAGAAAATAAAGGCTTGAAATTGCCTCAGACCACTGCTCTGTCTCTCGTATTCTCTCCCATCTCATGAACACAAACGCACTCTCATCCCCTGTCTCGGTCACATACACAAACACGTTCGCCAGACAGCTAGGCTTCCCTGAGATGGCACAGGATAAAAGTCGACAGTTTCTATTATCAATAACAAGATAAAATACAGAGGTCTTTTATCTCTTAAAATGTAAATTTATACAAGGCTCCATACCTCCATGCTGTAAATATCTAACATCTCTTAAGACCACAGTACTAGACTAAATTGATTTTCTCCCCTCCTCCTGGTTGCAACCATCTGCAAAATCTCCAAGTCTGGCATAATATCAATGATGAAATTAAAAATCCTCCATTTGTCTAAACCATGAGGGAGATCACCCCGGTTCAAGCCGTTTACTCTTTAAATTATATGATTGATTTCCTTTAAGGTTATTTGTTTATTTCAATGTTCATATCTGCTCTATCTAAATCATTTCTCAAGTTTATGCTATTGATTGGTCCGGGACACTGGCCTTTCTCCCTTTTCTTTCTGTAACCTTGCCTCAACCATATCAGTTTCATTCAGAGCTCATTTGCATGAAATAAGATGGGGAAATGCATTGATTTCCTCCTTTACACTTTGGTGCACAGTCCCTAGTTATTTGTGATGAATGCGCTCGGTATTTCATGGTACTAAGTCTCAAGCATAATCAGCTCATAGTGTTGCAGGCAATTGAGCGTTTTACATGTACTCATATTCCTGCAAACCTGCAGCTTTAGCAACTCAATAACACATTAGTTAATTTGCATTTTACGTACAGTAATTACTTTCAAACGAGAATGTGATTAGTTCATGTAATGTGATGCAGTGGTGCAGATATTATACAGTGCATGTGGTCGAAAATTGATAAAGATAAGAACTATAACTGCATGATATGCTTGTTTTGCTTTGTGCAAACATCCTCAAAGATCATGTGTATATATATATATATATATATATATATATATACACACACACAAAGTGCAAGACAGAAATCCAGATTGTGTAGTACACATTTCTAAATCTGCTTCCAATTTATTTTGTCTTGTTTCTATTTCATTCAATACCAACACACACATGACTAACAGCATTATAAGTCATTGAAATAACTCAATGGGATATATTTTTCAAGGAGAAATTTATAAAAACATTATTTTCCTTTCTATAAAAAACACTTAAAACCAACCATTAGTCCGTGTGATCATTTCTGGCCTCCCGATCCTGTCTGTGGCTCTCAGCTGCAAGTGAAGGTGAACACACAAAGATGTAAATGTACATTGAGTTTTATTTTTCTAAGAATAGGCTCATTCATATCCCAAAACCCATAGAGTGTTCAGTTTTTTTTGTTGTTTTTTTACACGCTTTAAAGTTTGAAAACACATTTCTTTTTATATTGTCTGTTTGAATATGCCTGTATTCATCCTCTGTCTCTTTAAACCCCCTCCCTTAAAAGCCCAGTCTTCTCTGATTGGCTACTGTCTCATGGTCTTCCACATCTGTTTCTCTTTGAGTCTCTGCACTGTCATTGCAGCCGGGAAAGGACTGTAACGTCACAGTAGCGACAATTTCAATACTTTAAAGGTACCATTTCTGAATATGGCCTGTATGCATTTCTCTGTGGATTAAAGGTTTTGAGGCTTTTGTTTATGTTTTATCTGTTTTTATTTTTTTTAACTGTTGTTTAACTGATTTTGTACAAAGCACTTTGAATTGCCCTGTTGCTGAAATGTGCTATACAAATAAAGCTGCCTTGCCTTGCATCACAGTATTTATACAGCACCTCAACCGGCTTCATACTCAACATACGGGACCTTTGAACAGGAGCGGCGTTTGAATTTGAGTGAGCTACTGTATATCGGGCTTTGCCTACACGGGCAGTCCTTATTAGTAGGATCAGTTCATTGTTGGTTTTGGTCTTTTCATAGGTTGAAAATGAAGAAAATATAGAATATTGCCTATCCTGGCATGTAAAGGGTCTGCTAGATTAAATTCCTTGAGAAGGTTATCTTTTTTTTTTGCCATGCTGTTCTTTCTTGCAACTCTTTGCATGTTCTGCTGCCCTTTTGCCGACCAACTTAGTACACACTAATCGGAACTTCCTTAACCAAAGTGGCTGTTTTACCCTCAACTTCACCCACAAACTGTTACCTCTGCCTTTCAAACTGAGCAGTATCAAGGCAGCTCCACCGCCTGTGTAGACACATCCACAGTAACGCATACTAAACACCACTTCCAGTGCACTCAATACCAACAGCTTGGATTTATGCAATGACACAAAAAGCCACGCAATATCAACCTGTGAGATCCTCCCATATGCCCAGTGACCCAAGAACTGGGCCGATCAAAGCCACCCCTGTTTATGTCCCTTTGATTTTTTTTCTTTTTTTTTTTTTCTTTTCTTTTTCCTTCTAGCCTTGTCGCTGATCTCATTGCAGCTTTTAGATACTGCTAATAGATCACAGGCCAACGGGACGGAGCAGGATAATGGAGCTTTCATTGCATCCTGATTAACTTGGCTGTAGGGTTCCACCTCACCCCTTTCGGCATGATGGCCCTAATTAATAACGATTGCTCCCCAAAATGTGCAAATGGAACGATAAACGAAGGACCAACTAATTAACTGCAACCATTTCTACTAATCATTAGTTAACATCCCGTTTTGTCATCATTACACTGATGCGTGTGCAAGGGCAGATAAAACAGGTCAGCCCTTTTTTCTGCCCTCCCATAAACCCTGACAGCCATATTTTCTTCCCCTATAAAAAGACTAACAAGTAATTAAAGTGAGGGCTAAAGTTTTGGATGTTCTATCACTTAAATATTCCACTGTAGGCCAATGCTGAAATCCTTGTGTCCAGCCCGGTGAGAATTTGTTTCCCTCCTGTCAACAGCAAATATACAGCAAGAAAAATACACTAAAACTACTTTGTGAGAGGCTGTCAGCACTCAGCGTCCTCTCTACTGCAGCGTGTTCCAAGTCATTTATTTCTGTGACTCTTTGCCAGCGAGGAAATCAGCGTCAGTGAAATGCTGCTGTTTGTCTTCACGGCCATGCGAGGCAGCCCTTTCAGAGGATGCTGAGATGCACTCTTCATACTCGGGCCTTTGGATTTATGTGCTGCTTCCAGATGCTGAGGAATCGACAGGGCTCAATGATGAACAGGCAGTGTCAGCCCTGCTGCCAATCAAAAAGTTAATAGTCTGTCCATCGACGAAGGGAAATGACCCCCTGGGCTTCAGCCTGCACTTCTTTCTCGCACAACTCAAATCCAACCGCTTTTGACTTTGTCTGCGTGCATACAGAAACGGTTAGCGTCAGTCTGCTGTTTCGTGTCTCTGTCAATTCTAATTCTCTCATTCAGTGCCTGCGTTTTACCCGCGTGGGATTTCTTCAGAGCACTTTAGCAGCCACCTTTGAGACTTGAAACAGAAATCATGTCTTAGAGGAAAAGGTTACATTGCGCAAGCATGCCTTCTGTCCCCCTTTCTTGCCTTTAGCGATGTGTCTTTGCATTGTTTTCCTGTCCGCACCTCTCTGCACGCCTTCATATGTGCATTTCTCAGCTGAAACCTTAAGGCAGCCTTTGTCAACGTTAAATTGGAAAGTAATCCTGTTATAACCTCGCTGAGGTTATATGTGCGACTGGGTGATTAAAATTACCTCCAAATATTCCAAAGGAGCCATTATTTATTGGTGCATGAAAGACACAAAGGAGAAAGCTGCTCTCTTATTGCTAATAATCAAAAACGCTTTAGAGAACACTATGTATGGTAATGAAAAAACTGTCGATAGCCCTTTCTAATGGCCTGATTTACTAAAACTTTTATGAAGACAGTAAATTTCACGTCTTATTTTCGTGATCCTTTCAAAGAGGGAACATGGGGAAATCAATAGCTCTCCAACCTGGCCCTGAATTTTGTCAACCTCTAATTATTATCTGGCTTCTGGCGATGATCAGCGAGTAATTGCAACTACTGGGCTTCTGATGCCAACGACAGGTCCAATAGAGAATGTCTACATGCAAAGCACTTACCTGGCTTAGTAAAATCTATACAAGAAGGTCACAATCTCTGCAGAGACCTGGCCTGACAGCGATCCTTTGTGTTTGGGTAAAATGATATTCATATGTGCAACGTTTTAATTTTGTTGAATTGCATTTGATAATCACTAATGATAGATTAAGTGCTTTTCTCAACCCTCAGCCATTGTTGCGTCCTTTGCTCCTGTGCTCAAAGTGTGTATATTTGCATCATGGATCTCATCCGATGTGTCCATTGTTAATGGCTTCTGTGGTCATTGGACTTGATGTAGCTCATTTACAGCCAAACAAAAGAGCAGTGTGCAAAAACCACAACAGCCCCATCCAGTACTATTGATAGTCCACTGGCTGCATCATAAAGCTCAATAATCCCCTTTGACTGGAAGATAAGTGATGGAATTTATTTAATGCGCCCAACGTAATCATAAACAAAAGGCCTTCTGATCTTTATGCAATTTGTAAAGCGTCTCCTGATTGGAGTTTGGAATTGTAACCACTGAACATTAAAATTTAAGTTCACACAGATGTTACACTCTGGGTTCCGTGGACATTTCTTATGTCTCATGCTTGAAGGTTCTGTGCTTTGATTATTAATGCCCATGTACTGCAGAGGTTGCGTTCCAGTGTTTTTGTATTGTACAGTGACACAGCCTACTGTGTCTTTTTCAATTCATGACAGATATGGGCCAAGTAGAAGCGCCCAGATAGCTCGGTTGGTAGAGAAGGCGCCCATTGATAGAGGTTTACTCCTTGACTCAGCGGGCCAGAGTTCGACTCCGACCTGTGGCCCTTTGCTGCATGTCATTCCCCCTCTTTCTCCCCTTTCATGACTTCATCTGTCTTGTCAAAAATGCCCCAAAAAGTAAGATTTGTCCTGTCTTGTATGTCCAAATTTGCAATTCCGTGTGCAACAGACCTTAATGCCTAAACAACCTTATAGGTCGATTTTCAAAGACTTCCAAAACTACAAATATTAAGTGGTGGATAGTGGTGGTTTAAAGGTGAGGTATTCTACATATTCAGGCAACATTTATTACACGTAACTATGGTAAATATCTCGGTAAAATACTGGTGTTCATGTTTATCAATTCCAAGTTATATGATTACAGGGTTGTTTTTAAGGGAAGATAAATCCCTCTGATAAATACATCAGAATGAATTAGTGCTTTAGTGTGTGGGAGGAGTTCTGTGATCTATGATGATCACTGATTTGTGGTCAGACGTTACCCTCCTTATTGATCTCTACAGTACATGACAAGTCATAATGTTAAACATAATAAACACCTGTTTTTGCAGTGAGCCTTCATAAAAAATGACAAAAAGGTAAACATGAGGTTTCTGAAGGGAGATTTTGAGCTGTGCATGGGACCTCCTGTAGTCTGATGACACTGAAGGGCCCTGACATTGACAGAGGCATCAGACAGAGGGGAGGGGGGGGTGACAAATAATATGGGAATTAGAAATTAATGATTCCGCCAGTATGTAAATGGCGATTAAAGGACGAGCAGTGCTCCAGGCTCTCTGGCCCAAACTGCCTCCATTTGTTTGGATAGGAACTGACACACATGTGTACACACACACACACACACACACACACACACACACACAAACACACACGCTTGTGCTGCATATTGAGGCTGTGACACACATCCATATGGGCATAAAAGAAAATAAATCCACAGCGCCCTGGACCAGATCAGATCAATCGGCTGTAATGGCAGGACTGATCATTATGTGCTGCTTTTGTTTGTTTAAATGAAGAGTGAGTGTGTCTGCCATATTGAGTTGGATTAGGCAGTGGAAAACTGTTGCCTGCAGCTTCAAACACTGGATGAGGGCAGCCATATCAGCCTCTACAGTAAAACACAATGATGGCCTATTTAGAAATCAATGTCAAACTTTCATTAGCGAGGTCACAAATGTACATATATTGTCTAACCGCTGTGGGTCAACAAGGCATGTGAGGAAGCTGAAGGAGAGATGCGGCTTCGCCGAGGTTTCCAGTGCAGAGCGAGAGATTTAAAGCTATGGATCCTGGATTCAATCCTCTGTATGGGCCGTTAAGTTTGGAGGGGAATATAGACATGTCTATCAAAAATGTGCAGCATCTGGCAATTAGTTGTTGTTTTTTTGAGCTGAGTTCAGAGAAATCCAGCTGGCAGGCTCATTGACAAACAGCGTAAAAAAAAAAAAGCCTGCATCCTGTCCTTTTGATGATGAATGTCCAGCCGCAGAGACTGATGGAGGGTCTCCCTCAAAGAGTTGGTCAGCGCTGACCTAAACTGTTGTGCAGATACGTATTCTGCTTTTGCCGTTTGGGTTGAATAAGCGCTAATGAGAATATTGGACAAACACGTTGGTTGTTGAAAAAGAAAATGTTGGGTCCATCCAATCCTGAGTTGGCCTCAAGAGAGTTTCACCTGCGTGTACAGGAGCTCTGGAATTTGTCATTTTCAGGTCTATTGCAGGATGTCAGTGCTCCAGTTTATACGGGGCTGGCTATAGAACCATGCTACAAAAAGATTTTTTCGTGATCAGATTGAATGAAGACATTTGCAAGTACGGTGGTCCTGAGTGGTCAAACAACTCTCTAAAGGTTTTTGACGAATGCCAAATAAAAGGCAAAAAAATCAAAACCTATTCTAAAAAACAACTTGGTTTTCAAACGTGATTGAAACATGAAGTTTTATTTGCAATTTCGGATGAAAATAATACTGACTTGTGCGACGGCATTTCCTTCGAATACTTTTTTGTCATTCAAAAAAGAAGGCGGAAGATTAAAAGGGTGAGAGTAGTCTTATAGTATATTGGGTCCGTTTATCCACAGCCTACTGGCGTCAATTTCATCAACGAATGGTAGCTGCTGGCCAAGCATTTTAAAATGCAGTTTGCAGCATTTTCTGTCTTGTACGGGGGTGTTGCCATAGGTTGCAACACTGTTATTGGGATGGTGAGGATACCTTTAAATGCATGATCAAACTGCATGGTGTCAACATAATTATTTTTAATTCTTTCATTAATTTGAAAACCGTTCAAACACACACAAATAAAAAAATTAAAATTTTCAAACCATTTTAGTGAAAGGGCCTTTTACTGTGATTCATATTTAGAACTGCTAGTGTTTACCAAACACACGGATGCTCTTGGATTCACCCCCATTATCGAACTACAAATCCTCCTCTGATCATCCCTCATCATATCCAACCACCCAGGGCATTAAAATGACAGAGAGTTAATTAATCCATCATGCTGGTTAATTGAAATGATGTATGATAGTCATTTGTTTTCTTTGATCCCTGAGCTATTCGCGCTGTGTAACTGTATGACTAATTAGTATGAGAACACTTCTGAAATAATTGGGTGTAATTAATCTGTCAGTAGTGGGGAAAAATGACTTTGTCTGACAGTCATGACAAATGGCAGTGCTGATATAATTATGTAACGATAAAGACCGCGCAGTCTAACGAACCCCCGCGTCCTGGATGGTTTGTCAATTCCAGTTAGTATTTTGGTTTATTTGTTTCTGTTTCTGCTGTTTATACTTTTTTTTTCATTACCTTATTCTGCCACTCAGTCTTTCTTTTACTTTCCATTCCATTGCGTGTATCGGATGAGCAGCAGAAATGATGCTTTCTGACTCTCTTCTTCTTCTCTTTTTTTCTTTCAATGGTTACTATGGTAACCGTGTCAAGTGATTGAGGTCGGGGGTCAAACTGACCAATGGTGAGTAAATTGCATTTCTCTGAATGATTCCCCCTGAGCTGCTATTGAAATCGAGCTCCAGCCCTCTGATGGATACATCTTGTCATTCACAGTTTAGAAGGCAAGAGGGGAAAGTACAAACATGACACCGGGGGGGCTCGCCTTGCTCAAACAAAGAGACTACTGGAAGAATAAACACACAAATACATCTACGGCAGAGCCGCAACTTCAAATGCTACACTAGTACGTATATATTTTAGTCTAGTGTGTGCACTGTAAAACTTTTCATCATACAGTGATGTGGTAGTGTGGTGGTGGTGATGACGGCGGAGTGGATGTAACACATGTCCGTGATGTGGGAAATCTGGGTTTGATTCCCAAAGTGATGCATCAACCAATGTGTCCCGGAGCAAGACACTTACCCCCTGGTTGGTCCAGAAGCAGCAGCCTCTGATGTATAGCAATTGTAAGTCACTTTGGATCAAAAGCAAAATGTAATGTAATATAGTGGCATTGCCAGAAAACTATTGTTTACTAACAGTATGCATACAGTTTAAGTTATTTTTTTTAACTGTAAATAGACATACAGTTTCTTACCATGTCATTTGAATTTACTGTAATATACTGGCTGCAGTGTAATTCCCGCCATTTACTTTATACTCCCAAGATGCCTTGGTATTAACTGTAAACACTTGTAATCTGGAACATTCATCAATAGTGCTGTGATATTCTTTTCTCACAGAATGCATTGCCATTTACAGTATGAATCACATGAAAACAGTAAGATACTGTGAGATTTTAGCTGTGCGTTTACATCAAAGGTTAACAGTGAGTATTCCACTTCATTTTAAAAGTGAAAATGTCAACTTGGAAACAAAGGAACAAATCCTGCACTCTGCTCTTGCCATCGCATCACCGTTTATTTCACAAAAAAACATTTTGGTCCCACATCAAGAGTATTTCAAAAGACGTGGAATGGATCTGTATTTGCATACATGGAAACATGAATCCAAGTATTGTTAGCGGTTTTCGTTTGAGTCACTGTACAGTATATTCCTGATATGTACCCATATGAAAATTCAGTATGTATTGCAATTGAACTGGGATGTGGATTGCCTGTATGACTGTCAAATGCTGCATAAGTGACACGTGTGTTGAGTGAGAGATATTACTGATTGTCCATTGTCCCGCACCTGGGGACACAGAATAGGAGTGGCAAAATGTATTTAAGCCCAGTTATGTTTCTTGTCTGAAATATTCTTGCTGAAGGTCTGGAGGGACCAAAACATTAGTTTTTTTTTTTTATAAATAATGTGATGCTATAGCAAAAGTAGAGTGCGGGATTTGTTCCTTTATTTGCAAGTTGATGTTATCTTTCAACGCACCTGCACTGAATTTTTGGATGTGCAAGTTGTTTCTTCAAAAAAGTGAAGATGTCACACTGAAATGGAGGAGCTCCTGGAGTGACATCCGCGTCTCCGTGACTCCACTCATGGCGGTTTATTAAGGCCACACAAAGAGCACAATATAACTAAAAATACTAAGTTCCCCCCTCTACAAACACTCGTCTGCAGGTCATTGGTTTGTCTGAACCAAAGCTCACACAATCCCTCAGCCAGAGTTCAAGTGCTGACGCTCGCCCTCCTCTTCCTCCTTCCTCCCCCGGTCCTCAGAGACCGGCCCAATGCCGGGGCGTTGGACGAACAACAGAGGAAAGAAGGAGATAAAAACACAAACGATTGTGATTTATTGCTTATTGTGTACCACCGAGTGGAGAAGAGATGGGGAAAGAAAAAAAAAAAACACTGAACGAAATCCATTGCAAATTGAATTGTCTTTGTTTGAACCAGCCCTGCTTCAAATGGAAAATAGAAATTCTATGACAGAGGCCATAAATGACAATGGCGCCATAATCCACGGTGACCTGTCCAAGAGGCTGATAAGCCATCGGTGAGGGAGCTGATCGATACTAACTATTCATTTCTGAAATTATCTCCACATTGATCCGGAAACAAGTGCCAGCCAGGCAGGGGCACACTGGCCTTAATACAATAATGATATAAAGGGTTACAAGCTCATCCTCCCAACCAATAAAGCCTGTCAGCAGCACCAGGCACGGTGAAACCCCATAATCCATCAGCACATTGGCCCCTGACCTCTGGGCTTGGAGGCTTCCATGAGCCTCTATAAAAGTTGCTTACGAAAGGACACAATTGCTGGATATACCTCAATGGGCCAGAGGTAGTAGAGCAGATCAGTGGTGTCAGTTGACCTGTTATTTGGACCTGGTTATTGCATGAACCTCTGCTCGTAACACTGGGATGAGAAAAAACTCTCTTCTCCTCTATCAGGTGTCCTTCACCCAGCAACCCTGCGCTTTGTAACAACAGTTTGTTGGCTTTGCTTCCACGCTAAATACAAATGCTGGCATTAGAAATCCAATTTGTTTAATTTCAGTGAATATTCATGGACAACGTATTCTCACTCCCATCTCGTAAAATACGGACGCTTGGTCA
>NC_045738.1:28354230-28355279 GCF_008692095.1 Etheostoma spectabile | reverse complement strand
TCGTTGTTATTGACGCTAAAAGTCTCCTTTAGCGTCACATAACACGCTTTACCTGAACGCGCTTGATCGGGACTATTGAGGTCCCTTTTGACGCTGTTAAGTTGAGGAAAAGCTTGTAGGTGGGGACACGGTTCTGTGACTCACAGGAACGGGATGGTTGGGTTTGGGGAAAGGTCATGGGTGGGCTTAGGGTTCAAGGCAATAACGAGAAAGTTAAGGACACATGGGGGGCACAAACCCCGCTCTACCGGGTGGAAGTCCTGTGTTAGACCCATCCACCCCCGCGACCAGCCTCCCCACACAAAATTTCCCCCTTCCATACTACTTGCTAAACCCCGTCTAGATGCTGCTCTCCCCCCTACACACATGCCGAAGGGCGCTTTTTCTGTCGCATCAGACGCTGACAGCCACTGTCCAAACCTCCGTCTTTTAAGCGTCCGGAGTGAGAACGGGTTGTCATGGACACTCCTCTGTGTTTCTAACCCCACATTGGGCTGATAAGAAAGTATTTTCACGTATAAATCTTGCCGGGTGAAGCTTTAAGATTGCTTGGGGTAATCTGTGGAATTATCAAAATGAAATGAATATTCGAGCCACCTGGCATGGCTCAAGATGAAACACTCACATGCAAAATAATAAGAGACCTGCCATCTGTCTGTATCACAAAGCATTTATGCACGATTAGATACATACACTATATACCAACTAAAAGGGTGAATGCAAAATCCATAATACTTCATTTGATCTCGATAATACAGATAGCTACCCATGTTTTAATGAGCAATCTATGTGCAGATACAGTTTACAGGTCAAGTATGACAAACTGGATATTTTTTGAGGAACAATGACGACAACACCGGTCCCTTTTCAAATAAGAGCCAGGGTTGAGGACCTATGTCCCTGGTTATCTTAATAGACTAATTGATCGGCTATTGAAGAGGCACGTTCCTCTGAGCATCACCGAGACAGCCCGGCTCCAATCAGACAGGCATGTGTTATCAAACTGGGAAGTCAATTAAGAGAGAGGGGAAGAGAGAGAGAGAGAGAGA
>NC_045738.1:28342658-28354220 GCF_008692095.1 Etheostoma spectabile | reverse complement strand
AGAGAGAGAGAGAGAGAGAGAGGGGACAGAGGGACTGGCTCCAAGCTGTCAGCAGACTGGTTCTCGCAGAGGGAAGTAGGTTTCAGAGACTCTGTCCAGGCTACAGACATACAGGAGTCAATGTTTCGGTGCTGGATGATGGAATATGCACTGCTATGTAACCTTGCCTCTGTCAAACGCCAACTGCTAGCTGGCTCAAAGTCACAGTCTCCAACAGATTGATGTCTTTTTTGCTCCAACCTATGATGGAGATGGCCCCTAAATGAAAGCTTTCATTGTGGATGTTTTAAATGTCAGTCTGTCCGGCAAAATACGTGCAAAAGAACACAATATACATTTGCATTTGCAACCGTGTTGAGCACGTTCTGTATTTGTATCAATTACTCATTACAAAGTTTAGCATGTTATTAATTGAAAAAGCAATCACATTGCTGTACTATTAAGGCATCAGCAAAAACTCAGCACAGTTCCATCAAAAGAGTCACTTTTAGTGGACAGACATTGACTGTGTGCATTTGCCCCATAGGATTGCATTGCAGCCTGGTTTGTGGTTGCTGGTTACGGCGTATTCGCTCAGTAATTGACCAGTTTGAAAGTTGTTTTTTTTGTCCACATCAGTCACACAAATCCTAATTAATTAGATTGATTACCTAAAGCCCGAGGAAATAATGTAGAGTTACAGTAGATGGCGCCTAAGGAACAACGCAACATAAATAACGGTGCTGACTGTTCAAAGCCACCTTTCCAATTTGTAATGTTAGCTAAACTAGCTAGCATGGCATTTTTCAACTGACCAGTGGTGGAAAGTAGTACATTTACTAGTACAAGTACTGTACTAAAGTACAAATTTGAGATGCAGGTACTTTACTTAAGTATTGTTTTGTTACTACTTTATACTTCTACTTATATACTTATATATATATATATATATACTTATACTTATACTACTATAACATTCTGACTTTAAACTCTGAATTCTGATGTTAAACCCAAATTCAAACTTAAAATCCTGACTTAAACTCAGAATTCCAAATATGTTTTACATGTGGCCCCAATCCTCTTCCTTATGTATCTGACAGCTATAGTTACTATACTTCCGACATTCAAATGAAGGATCCATAACAAAAATTGTATTATTGTAAACAAGGCTTTTTCTGTATCCCTATTGGGGCAATTCAGAAGCTGCCCAACGATATTTAAAGTAATATATAAAGTGTATATAGATATACAGTATTTAAATTGGCTCCACATTTCCAGCTGCAACATTGGAGCATGCATGTACAGTATGGAGACAACTGGCTTGAACTGTTGAAAGGTTGATGACAGTATTCACTGCGTACATGCCCAAAAGCTTTTGTTCCAAAACCCAACTTCCTTCTGTCCCTGTGATTTTACACTCCATAGTACAACCACACTGTTTTGTCCTGTCTGAAGACAGCTTTCCTCATTTTGGACTTACAGTAGCATCATCTCAACTGTGAAGTAGGCAAAGGCCACACGCAGATCTCTTGTGTTTTGGATGGCTTATGAGTTCAGTCCAGTTTTATGGGAAAGTTCATCTCATAAAACGTTAATTTTTTTCCACAAACACGGCACACATCAACTGTATGGGTTTTAATTAAGTCTTTTGTGGCTGTACAGTTAACTACATCTGTCGTAACCAAAGGTTTGATGTTGACGACAGCACTTTCCGGTTTGAATCACCACCCCTATTTTAGGCTCCACTTTCATGAGGCTTAGGTTTAAACATTTCAAACTCTTTACTATCTCATCACACAAGCCTGACTTCCTGACAGCTGACCCGCAACATATATCAAGACTGTGTTTTGTCTTTCAGATTTGTTTGAAATACAGAGAAAGAACGAGTTTCAGCCGGGATGTCTGAGCTGACGAAGAAAGAAAAGAAAGAAAAGAAGGCGCCACGTACAAAAACTCAAAGATCAGCAACACAAAGTCTAATGAAAAAGATGTCACCGTGGTTCTCATGCTGTGTGATGGACTAGTGACCAGCAGAAAATGCAGTGTCCACACACCTTAATAATGAGCTTTTCCCAAAATGTAAAACATAAACAAATAAAAAATGATGCATTGTACAGATTACCACTTTAACGATGAGGAGAAATGTTTTTTTGCCTCAAATGGTAGACATAGTGGATGTATTCTTTGTTATTCACAGACATGTAACATCCTTTGGAACTTGCATCTGTTAACTGGAGCATTGGGGTCCTCTCTAAGGGGTGAAGATTACCCTTAATGTGTATTCTAAATGCACTCGTAATTGCATTAGTGATCATTTTAGATACAGCGACTAAATAGCTCTTTTCACAAAGAGGATGTAATAAATATTGAAAGGACGCACCGAGGCTTTATCCACCATTTTACTTAATTGCTTCAGACTATGTGACAATGGCGGGTTACTGGACTGTGGCGGACGAGCATTTCACCACAAGACAAACCGAGGATGTATCTATTATCTGAGCTGCATGGAGGTCGTCGACCTGCGACAAGCGAAGGGGCCGGACACATTAGAGATCATGTGCAATTTAATCTTCGCACAAAATAAAAGGGAAAAGGACGGACGGAGAGGCAGCGCCACAAAAGGGGACAGAAGAATGGATGGACCGGCTCAGGACAGGCCCGTCCCCGAAGGATCCTGGGCATTTTCTTCCTCAAGCCACTCAAAGCCATCGCGCTGTGCCTGATTCCACTCACTCCTCTGACACTTGTATTAATGGCATTTTGGCCTGTGACTGTAGATGCTGAAAAGCGATTGTGCAGAAGCAGCTGTGGCTCTCTCACTCCTTCTTTCTCTCTCTCTCTCTCTCTATCTCATACTTCACTAGTGTCTCTTTTACTGACTTCTATATGCTTTCTTAGCCCTTCTCTGTCCACACAACCCCCCCGCCACATACAGACACACACATACACACCATCTCTATTCTCTATCCATTCGTTCAGTCATTACTGGTCAGTGTCAGCACTTGAAAACTGTTGTGCCTGCCGAGCCGGTGTCATCACAAGTGGAATTAACCATTTTCCCTGTGCCTGATTGCAAGACGCCCGAGTCATTCCAGCACTCCTATACACTCCATCAAGATCCACTGACAGAGAGAAAACCTACTGGCTTCTATTAAAAGCATGATATAACAGTAAATGTTTGTCAGTCTGTGGGGGGGCTCTTTAGATCTTCGATCGAGAGGCAAAAAAACAGAATCTCACAATTTACTATTGTCACCTTTGAGGATCAAAATATTGATGTTATATGTAAGAAAATAACATTTGGAGCTACTCATAGGCCCACTGAGTATTGGCGCAGTCATTACTCTTGATAGGTTATGACTAAGGAGCAAAGCTTTATTGTTAATCCCAGTTGGACACAGTTAAATAACATATAATCAGTCATCCTCAGGTACAAGCGAGATAGGTCAGATGCAGAGAGGCATAAGGCCAATGACAGCATCCACCAGATTTGTGTTGATCTGAAGGGATAACATGCAAAACTATATGTGGGCTACCTCAAATAAACTCAGCTTACTATGTAAGTTGATGAATGTAATTCCTTGCAAAAAAAAAGAAGAAAAAAAATCATAATCGCGGGTGGGATTAAAATCTTAATATCTTGTATCTAGGCCTTCAGTGGGAGTAATCTGATGTCTGATCTGCCTGGTACATATCTTGAGACGTTTACAGGAGATCATGAAATTGCATGAGTAATACAATACAAATCTGCTTCTTTTTTTTTTCCTTCCCTGAAGATTACAAGATTTGCAGAGATTTGATCTGACCCTCTACATCCATTTGCATGTGCATGGCCTTGACATAAAAGTCAAAATGAGAAGTTTAAATAAACATTACCATCCGGATCAGCTATTTTTTCTTTTTTTCTTTCACAGCTAGGGAATAGATGTAATGCTCATATAGTCCGACGCCAGAGAGAAAAAAAAACAGGAATACAAGGGACTCTCAGTTAATGTATCATCATCTGAGTGGGTTTGGATTGGAGTTATTAGAGTATTTCACTTCATTGCATGACCTCCTGTTCCTCCTCAGATCATGAATCCTATTCATTACCCAGTCCTTCTGGAGTGCCCGCCTTTATAATATTACTCAATTTATATTCTGAAGCGGGCTCCTGGGAGAGCGATCAGCGCTCCGAAACAGCGACCCCCCCTATAACCCAATCACAATATTTAAAGGGCAGCAAAGAGCTTTTTAATGCGCGTCGTAGATAACCATTTAAAGTGGATTGCTTTGGTTTAATATGACCTTAACAGGCTGGCAGTCACATGTGAAGAATGAATAAGCTAATAGGAGAGACGACAGGGAGAAAGAATGAAATCAAAAAGCAGAATATGAGAGATTTGTTTCAATGCAAGCTGGCCTCTTGACGGCTGCTGAGAGGAGCATGATAGAGAATCACAAGCGTGTGAATGAAACAGGACAGGCGATGAATGAAGCTACTGCTTGCGTTTCTTTCTCCCCCCCTCCCCCCCTTTTCCCAGAGTATGAACTGCTTTATCATGATAAAAGACAAGACAGGTATAAATGACACATTTACATTCTCCCATCAAAGAGAAACTTGACTCAATCTCGATGAAAGCAGCAGAGGATCTGGGTTACCACCGCGGGGTCTGCAGTGGGGGAGGCAGTTACAGGATGATAGAGTGGCAACATGCAATGTTTGTTTGCATATATCATGAAAGATATCATGGCTGAGAACCTGCCGTGTATTGTTAAGCTTTCACCACTTGTCTGTTTCAAGACATTGAATATAATGTGTGTATGCCACAAATCACATTATTGTGTGAGAACTGGGCTGACAAGGACAGGCGGAAATGCCTTTTCTTACTCTTTACGTAAATACTTAAGTTCAAGGTTTGCAACATTATTTTGTATGCAGTGGGGGAAAGTAGTAGTAGTAAAAGTACATTTACACAAGTACTGTGAAGTAATTTACTTGAACATTGACATTTTACACTTTATGCTTTTACCCGATTACATCCAGAGGTAACTATTGTACTTTTGTCTTCTACTTGCTACTCATTAAACTCATTTAGCAGCTTCTCACATTAAGTTTTTACACACACAACACATGATCATATAAAATATACAGCATTGCTATAGATTGAACAATAAATTAACATTACCAAATACAACATTAAAGCACTTCTTATTGCATGATCAATATTAATGATCCAAAATTATAGCCTGATATCACAGTGATGGCCATTCTGCATAAAGATTAAGCTACGGATTCTTATATGCAATTTTAAACGCAGGACTTGTAGTTTACTTGTAATGGAGTATTTTTTTCTAATGTGCCTATATTACTTAGGTAAATGATCTGAATACTTCTCCCACCACTGTGTGTATATATATGTGTATGTATGTATGTATGTACTGTATGCATGTATGTACTGTATGAATGTATGTATGCACGTACTGTATGTATGTATGTACTGCATGTATGTACTGTATGTATGTATGTATGTATGTATGTATGTATGTATGTATGTATGTATGTATGTATGTATGTACTTTATGCATGAATGTACTGTATGAATGTATGTATGCACATACTGTATGTATGCATGTTCTGCATGTATGTATGTATGCATATATGTATGTATGTATGTACTGTATGCATGTATGTATGCACGTACTGTATGTATGAATCTACTGCATGTATGTACTGTATGCATGTATGTATGTATGTATGTATGTACTTTATGTATGCATGTACTGCATGTATGTATGTATGTATGTATGCATGTATGTATGCATGTATGTATGTATGTATGTATGTATGTATGTATGTATGTATGTATGCATGTACTGCATGTACGTATGTATGCATGTATGTATGTATGTGTATATGTATGTATGTATGTTTCCTGTGGACCACAGAAGGGAAAGACATTAGCCTGGTCTGACGATACTGTTCTGCCCCAATAAAGCAAAATTACATGTTTAAGAATTAATTTAAGAATCTTTGACATGTTTGACCTTATGTAAAGTACTGTATTATGCCATAAAAATAACCATTTTGAACTCACACATGCACTGACTTCATAGTCTAACCCCTCAACCCCCGGACGTCCTCTACCCACCTACCGTGCAATATTTAATATGTAAAACTATTGATAAAACGGTGCAATTTCACTAATGTGCAATATGTGTATTGTGTATCATTACTCCACGCTGCATATCACACTGTATATAATACCATACTTATCTTTTTATTTTTATTTGTATATGTTTACAGCGTGTTAGAACTGTGCACCTTAACCCCCCACCTTTTTTTTCTTATTTTATTCCATGTTAACATTGGAAATGTTACCTAAGAAAAGTATGTATCATCAGGACAATGTACTTATAGTAGTTAGAAGTAGTCAATGTGGTAGAGAATGGAAACTATCAAAACAGTTCTGTATTTAATGGTCTAATCGTTTCAGATGAAATTCTAGGCTATGTATACATATTGCATGTGTTTTGTGTGCAAAATTCGGAATTTATAAGTAACTAGTAACTAAAGCTGTCAGATGAAAGTAGTGGAGTAAAAAGTAAGACATTTCTCTCTGAAATGTAGCAGAGTAGGAGTAGACATGAAAGTGCTCAAATGTGTACTTAAGTACAGTACTTCAGTAAATGTACTTGGTTTCATTCCACCACTGATTGTGACATGTTAAATGCATTTATATGAAGACTAATTTATAAAAGCGCAACTCTCGCCAAATGCAACCTATGTTCTTTTTGTGAGTCAGAATTTCCCTTCGGGGATCAATAAAGTATTTCTGATTCTGATTTTGAGTCAAACCTTTGCTCAAAAGCATATTTAGGACGGAAGCACGAAGAAGTTTTTCCTTCCCTTTAGATTGATCCAAGAAAGTACAGTGACTAAAGTTCTAAAAGTTGATGTGAACTCAGTAACAATCATGAACACTCAGCCTAAAATTTGCATAATGCTAACATTATCACCTTACATTTGTTGTACAGTTTGGTTAAAAGCCTTGAAACTTCAGATCCTTATTTGGCAACTTCACTGTTTCTGTAGTTACTGCTTTCTGCCTTTTGTAAGGCAGTGTTAATCACGTACCTCTTATCAGTCCCTATCAAGCCAGATAATACAAGTTTGTGTTACTTCTTCCATGTTATTATTGGCAATGGGGTGACATTTATCTTTGTAAGATCTCTGCGTGGTGCAGACTCAGCATCGCTGAAGGCAGATGCAGATCATCTATATTTAGATGTCCTTGACATTAATCACAGTCCATAACCAAAGGCATCATTTCATCTTAAATCTGGCTGAACAGAGCATTTTTTTTAGCCAAATGAAAGAGTGTTGTGCCCTCTGCCTCTTTCATTAGAATAAAGCGCATGGACCCTTTGAAATTGACAGGCATCAACATTGACAAGCACGGAAAATTATGCATGGATGTAATTTATTGATATCAGCTCAGATCTGGACCTTTTTTAATTTATCTGATGTGCTTCGTCATCACGGGAGGAAGAGATGCGGAGAGTCATCCGCTACGAGACAATCTGAATGATTGAATACATTGTGCTAAGAGGGGGAATTAAAGGCAAAATAAATTACCTTGGTGATCAAAAAAAAAAGGCTGGTTCATAAAAGCTATTTGCATGGGCCTGATTGATATCTCGCCATAGATTGTATTGTCAGTTGCTGGTCAAAATTTGTGATTAAGAATTTAGTGCTTAGTCAATTTGGCTGTCTTTCTTTTTTTGAAGATTTTAATTAGTAAATGAACTGCCCTTATGGACGAATGATTGATGCTCCGAATAACCATTTCCCTTCTGTGTGAGTGAATGAGTGTGTGAGCACTGTGTGTATGTAAGCATGTGAACGATGCAGATGATATATAACGATCATCTGAAAAAGACCGGCCAAATGAGAAACAACCATTACATTAGTGTTTCCGAATGTGATGTAGAGGGAAAGGGTCACTGTGTATAACCAGTATTAAATTCTAATTGGACATATTATGTACGGGTAGCTTGTCAAAATATAGCCATTTGATTTAAGGGATTGCAGAAGTGCCTTTCGCTAATGTCAAAATGTATTTTAGGCCCTTCTAATGTGTTTTTTTAACAGCCAGTACATGAATTCATGTTGGTTTGTTGGAGAAAATGCACATTAGATCACAGAATATTAGTCATACATCTTCCATTTCTGTTTAGTTTTAAATAGTTGTACTTCAAACTGCTGTTTAAGAACCTTATTTCAAATGGTTAGAGGTAGAAAATGAAGAAAAGAGGAGATTCTTTTTTTCCCCTTCATTTGGGAACATTTAATGTGCAACCCAGCTTTCCCAGATGCTGATTGTACATTGCATCAGTGCTTATAGGGATTGATACCCTCATAGTGGTATCCTATTGGTTGCAAAAGAGCCCGTATAAATCATCCACTGTACACTGATATACAAACTGCCTGATAAATGCGAAGTGACCTAATGATGAAAGCAATTATTTGGGCTTTTAACTTTTTTTTTTTCTTTTTTTTTTATCTCTGTGCAAGATGGAGCCATTTTGGAGACAGAAATGGTGACAAATAACAGTAAGGGGCTGTGAAATGCTGCCGTTCACACTTTCCCAGATTATCGTCATTTGTATCAGTTTAGCGCCAGAGGGGCCAAACTGCATGATGAAGGAGATCTGAATTGGCCTTCGCTAAAAACTGAGGAAGGAGGAGAGTACGTGTTAAGAAAGCGAGAGAAAAAGCAGGATGTAGTGGATACAAGGATGTGTTTGTCATGTGGGCTGGGGAGGGAGGGACGATTCAAGGGTCAAAGGTGGATCTAAAGCAACAGAAACAGGGGAGCGTTACATTTCCTCTGGCCACCCTTAAATAATGTCCACAGGCCCAAGTTATTAACCTCTTTAAAGCCCACAGAGCAGAGTAACGCAAGCCTCCAGTCAGGCCTGGTTGCGGTCAGGGGACAGATAGCAGAGATAATACAAGTGCACATGGAGGAACAATACACTGGTGTATCTAGGAATGGGAGAAAGAGTAGCACAAGTGAGGGAACAGGACCAAATAAAAAGAGAATAATCCCAGGCACAGATAATCAATGGCGAGATGAAGAGGGGAGAACTAGAAATGCACTTGAATTTTCTGCCTTACTTTTATTTTGTATTTTATTTGTAATAGACTTTATGATGTGTTATTACTGGCCTGTGTATAGCGGCTGGGGCGGTGTGAGTCTGTGTGCTTCTCACAGGGGTGTTGTGGAGGCTAAGGATGCTGGTTCACGGAGGGTTCACCCATTACCCAGGCCCTGCAGCCAGCTGGGGGGCTAACCAGGATGATCAGCGCAAGCCACAGCCTGCACAGGCCCCAATGATTTTCACATCAAGCCGCCTGATGTACAGCTCCACCGTCTACCAATCGCTCTCCCATATCGATCCCCCCTTAAATGAGCCTTCCCCGCTTTGTACCATGAGCAATAATTAAAAAAGCAGCACATTGATTTTAACTAATATTATGAGAGATCAGGATGTGCACATGCTTACAAAACAGCTAAGGCACTTCAGCTACCATTGGCAGCAGAAAAACAAAGCAGTGCAGGAACAGATAAAGGGAGGGGGGGGGGAGAGTTGATTAAATTCAAGGCAACAAAAGGATGCAAACATACAAAAATCACTGCAAACGTGTTTAGTTTGTGTTTGTAAAACGCATAGAATCCTGCCAAAGGCATCGTGTCTTTTGGAGCTGATACAGTCTATGGATGCTTTCAAATTCCTCGGTGCAGCGCTTGTCACATTGTGTCGGGTTATTAAAGAGAGAATAAAGGATTGTGAATTTCAGATGAAAAAGTGAATGCATACACTTAAAGTTCTCAAAGCGGTTCTTAAATCTGAAGGTGCTCCTTTCAAATTTGAAACAATGATCACAAGTCAGAGCAGGGATGTCATACGAGTGGTCCATTAACATCACTCACCTGTGAAAACCATGCAGCTCTCAAATGTCAACCCCCCCCCCCCCCCCCCCCCCAAAAAAAAAACAGCTCTGTTTTAACCTACCCGATAATCCATTCTTCAGATACTCCAATGGGGTTTTAAATGTAGATTCCATGCTCATTGTATGCTGTTATTGGATATACAGTAGAGTAGAGATCTTCAACAGGGGGTCCAGGACCCTAAAGGGGTCCTCAGAGGCAATGCTGCTCAGAGTCAATTGGTAATTTAAAAAAAAATGATATAGTCCTTGCATGAATCCAGGATATTATTACCAAATATAAATCACCACTGATGATAACTGCGATTCACTGTGAAACCTGTACTGTATGTTTAACATTAAAACATGATTTATAAAATCGTGCCAACAATAATTAGGCGATTTCAATAGCTTAGTATTCTATGCAACAAAAAAAAGATATGTATGAAGGCTTTAGGCCTCCCTACACAGGCCCAGTTTAATATGCAACTTCATCTTATACAATAAAGGTAGTATGGGGTCCTTGATTAATCTCTCTTTAAGTAATGAGGTCGTTGGTTTGAAAGATCCCTGTAGTAGATTGTCAACCCAAAATTAGGGAAGAGAATGATGCACGCAAACCTGGAACACTGCATTTCAGAACGCTGTTCTCAATTCTTAAAGAAAATCAAAATTGCAGTGACAAAATGAAGCCTTTGGATAAAAGGATTAATATTTGGCATTATATACGATTAAAATGTTCATCATTTTAATACTGGATGAAAAACCAGGACATTTGCAATTAAAATAGGTAATTCAATCCGAGTGCTTTTGTTCTTATTTCTTTTCTAACATCTCGTCTACATCCCTTGTAAATCATGCATCAGAACGACAGTGGTGATCAATTGATAATGTAAAAATTGATACATATATCACCACATGATCATGATGCTTGAATTATACTAGCATCGCTTAAGCTCAAAAGACCTTTACAAACTCTGTGTGGCAGTAGAAAACTCCACTAATTGTCGTATAATCTGACTTATGTCGCACCATCTCCATCCTCAATGACACTTTGAAAGAAAGAAGCTAAACAGACATAAAACGCCCTCGCCAGAGCACTCACGGCCCTGTTTCACTGTGCTTATGTGGATACCTTTGAAAATGTAAATGAGAGTCTTATGACATTAAAGCCTCGAAAAAACAGAGACGCTACATATGCTGAGACACTGTGGACGCTTTAATGTGATAAGTTAGTGTCACACATGGGAGGGGCGGGACTCCCCTGGCTGCTCCGCGGCTGAGGTTGATGGTAGCCCCCAGTGGACACTCTGCTGTACTTGGCCATTGTGGCTTTAACATTGGCAGTGAGGGCCATTAAACGGTCCTATAAAGTGACCAAGGCCCCGGGCCCCCCAGCTCTGCAGTGCCTAACACTTATGCGACACACCGGCATCCCATAATCCTCAGCATATGGCCCGTGAGCGTCAACAGGCATGAAATTACATCAAGGGCATTTTTTTGATAACTGTCGATACTCTCACAAAGACAGTCAGCCTTATTGACGCCAAAGTCAAGGGCTGCTGTGTGTGTGTGTGTGTGTGTGTGTGTGTGTGTGTGTGTGTGTG
>NC_045738.1:28341234-28342648 GCF_008692095.1 Etheostoma spectabile | reverse complement strand
TGTGTGTGTGTGTGTGTGTGTGTGTGTGTGTGTGTGTGTGTGATGAAGAGGGGGAGTTGTCTGGGCGTGATGAGGGGCTTGCAATGTCAGACAGATGCCAGTGAGAACTGATCCAAAGGGAGCCTGATCTTTATTGATATGAGTAAATTGATATTGATAAGGATTTGGATTGCTATGGATTGAGTTAAGCAGCGGTATAATAGAGAGGTCCTCAAAAAGGATTGCGGTCACAGTCACTTTATTAGACAAGTTTTGCGACTCGGTTATTTTTAATTTAATTTATTCCAATCCAATGCATTATATTATGATGTATTAATCTTTTTCTCTTTTTTTTTTTTGTTGAGTTTAAAATAAACTGGGACAGACGGCGCAGAGTGTTGCTGTCAAGGCACACCAGAACGCACCATAGCTCGGAATATTTACGTCCAAAAAGCATAAACAGTAATCCGTTACATACAATGTTCAACCTGCGGAAACCATGTATCTCCAAAACGAGTTTGGGTTATTCCACTGAAGGAGTACACACATTGTCCCTACTCATAGGCATAAAGAAAAGCTTAATTCTTCTGTTTAATAAAAAAAAAAAAAATTCAAAGTCACAAAATTTGGAGATACATGTTTTTCACTGGATGGCCACAAACATACCTAGAGAAATTGAAGAGACACATTAACAAAACATTGACAATCTAGTTATTACATTTTTAAAGCAAGTTATAAGCAATGGCCTACTGTGAAAAAACAATCCTTTCTTTGGCAATGCAGTAATTCCATATAATCTTTTCATGTGTGTAATTATGGAAGTGGGGCCAATATTAATATTTTCTACAGTGAAGGTACTAGCCATCAATATGTCAGGCTCACATCACAGCAAAGACCTTACACGGAGCAATATGCATATATGCAATTATAGTATACTACACTGCCACCTAGTGATCATTGAATATGTGAATAGTGTTTTGTGCCTCATGCATATATATTAACCTGCTATGTCAACCCAAATAGCTCTAACTTATATCAAACAATCACATGTGAGATTTGCATTTATTAAACACACACTTGTTATGTAATGACAACATAATGAACGTGCTTTTCTAATTATTATACTGCTCTCATTATGAAGATCAATTGTAAATTCCAGCCACAAAATACAGGATCAAAAACATTTGAGAATTGCTGATGTGCATTTGTATTCGCAGCCATGCTATGCATCATAGATTTAACAATCAATACTTATGACGCCACAGGTAATTATGTAAACCAGAGGCAATGTAAATGTCCTGAAAGCAGATTCTTACGGGAAAGATGGATTTGAATGGGAGACATCCATAATGATTCCTATCATGGTTAAAGAGAATGGCCACATTTCAGCTCAAATATAATCTCATTATTGGCTGTAGAAGTAAGAACAGACCTC
>NC_045738.1:28335228-28341224 GCF_008692095.1 Etheostoma spectabile | reverse complement strand
CTGGGAGACATAGTGCTCATGTCTCTTTCTACCCTTAATTTCTCTCATAAAATAGTCTGGGCTGAGAAGCAGACTAAATGCTTTGCCAAGTGTTTGCTTCAGACAGACACCATCATTCTGTCTCTGACATACAGCAAAGTGGCTGAGTTGTAAACTTCTTAATTACAGGAGTTCTTTTTCTCTTTCTTTCAACAAAACACACGTTCTGCATCTTAATATAACTAAACAGTGCGTGTCACTTTGCTGTAGGTTCAGATTAAAGGCGAAAAAAAACATTTATTGAACATTTTGCTTGACATTTTTGCAGATTTATTTCCTTAAAAAATATGGAGTATCAGGGCACTGAAGGTATCCTGGCACTGCAAATGGGCCTTCTCTTGATGTGAAACACTGCTAATTATATGTTGGAAAAGACACATTCTTTGTGCATTAACATCTGTGTAAGAAATCATAAAAAGGCCTGAAAAAGGGGAGATTTCTAACCTTGTACACAGCAGACGACAAAGTAATCATTAAAGAGAACGTTACAACATGTTTTTTACTTTTGAATTCAAGGAAACGGAAATAAATCAACAGATAAATACACAGTGGGTTTATCTTTGTGCTTTACAACACATGTATAGAAAACACCCATGTCTTATGGGGGGGTCAGAGCTTTTGAGTGAATGAACAGCAGCTACAGCACGTCACTAGGAAAGGATGGCTCATTATTTTGTGAATGAGCTCCTTCCTGTCCTGCCATGCTGAAGCACTTTGAGCCAACCAACACCATCTAAGGAAAATAAATGAGATGCCTTCCTGTGATGCATGTTTCTCTCTCAATAAACCAGTGTACAAGAGATCTAAAGAGCACTGAGGTGACCTCTTGGGACAATATTGTGCTTCCTGCTAAGAAGCTGTACAGATGGAAAATGTATAAGCCATGTGTGTGTGAGATAGAAGTTGATCTCCAGATCCGAATCCGATTCCTCGGGTAGCCGATGTGGCGCACTTAGCACTGTGGCTAACTGCTTCCCGGTCCAATTAGCTTCCAACACCAGCTGGTAGCATCCCTGTTCCACTGTTGACACACATTTCCACATGTGCACACCCTCACTCATTCATTCACTCAGTCTCAGTCACACACACACACACACACACGGACACACACACACGGTCTCTTTTTCTTACCCACACACGCACATGCACAGCCTGTACTTTACAGATATCAGCTGTTATCCCCGTCTAGCATCAGTCCCCAGGCACTATGCTAACAGCCTCCTCTACAAGCCAATTTACAAGGATTCTGGTCATGTTTACATTAGCCCTCTCTCAGTGCATGAAAAGAGCAGGGCCGCGCCGCGGAATCGAAATGAGCAAATATGAATAATTCAATCCTCCTCCTGGCCATTAACATGTTTCTCCTGAATAAAGTGATAATAGGTTATCATCTGTGAAATGGAAATTTCATAACAGAGACGGTGAGAAGAGCGCTCCGGTTACACCACAGGAAATTAATTTCACAGCACATCTGCTCCTCAAAGCCCCGGCCCTCCAACGCTAAGTATGAGAAAATGTAGTCGTTCGGCTCCGCTAGCTTTCTAATTAGATTAGCATGCTTATTTGAAGGCGGGAATCTTTAGTCTAGTCAAAGGAATTAGTGTTCCCCATTACAGATACCTAATATTTATAATAATGAAATGACTTAGCCAATTAGGGAGGGTTAAAAATGCATTACTTTACCTTATTATATTAGCCAGATGGTACACTGAATAGTCCATGTTGTGCTGTGCATCTGGATGAGGACCATGGTGGCCCCTTCTGCATAACATGATGTTGTAATAGCTGTGCAAGGGCAGTTTAGTCCTCACCTTTCCGTCTCACTGGCTTTCCCCGAAGAAGCAGCTTTGGCTTGAGGAGCAATCAAAAGTTTAATGAAAAAAAAGCCGGAGCTTTCTCCATCCTCCTTTGTCGAAAAAAAGATAAACGCCCCTAAAAACAAATCAATCTGGGAATTGAAAACTTCTGGTGTGGGGATAAGGAAGTGACTGCAGTGTAAACAGTTATGATTTCGATGGCTATCGTCATAAGGAGGCCAACAATGGTGTCGAGGGAGTGAAACCTCGCAGGGAGTGAAAAGGACTTTGTCCCTTTGACTGACCCCCTCCCTAACACCCCCTTTCATCTATTTCTATAATTTTTTTGTTTTGTTTCGTTTCGTTGTTTACTGGTGGACAGCTGTAAACGATAAGAGATTGAGGGCCGTTATCTGAAATGGGGATCAGCAATCCCTCTGGTGCGTGTATATGAGACTGAAAGCAGGAGACTTCAGGACCTGCTGAGTGTGGAGCAGGAAGACGAGGAGGCTTGCTGGGACCTGAGAACCATTGCTTTTTACGGTGGGGGGGGGCCCCCAGGGGTCAGCTGAGAAGAAAAAAACTAAACCGCACAGATTATGAATGATCTGTGCTCACGGTTTTATAAATGTGAGCATAATAGGAAAGATATTCTATATATATTCTTACCTTAATGAGAACTTGTGTCCTCCTAGAAGTTTGGAGACACCACCTTATTTAATTATAAAATTGATATAGTTTTGTGTGGGTGTTGTAGTTTATTTACTGTGCGTCTAAGCACCGCCGGCCACTAGAGATCATTTTTTATCAAAACTCGTTTTGATAAAAATCAGTTTGTAGCTCATTGTTAACCCTTGTGTTGTCCACGGGGTAAGATTTGACTCGTTTTCAACGTTTTTCATATCACAAGTTTCTTATCAGAAGAACCATTCAAACAGATTATTTTTGCACAAATTCCAGTCTCTTCGCCTGAATTCTGTCCCCAACCGTGAGCAGCGGCGTCACCGGAATCACCGCAACGTTGGATGGCTTTCCACATCACCATTTTGGTACAACGCCAACGCTAAGCATCGATGCAGGAAGCAGGGAGCCATTTATGTAATAAAATAACAAATATCTTGTCAAAGATCTGCAATCAAGGTTAACTTTCACCTTTCAACCATGACCACAATCTGTATCTATAACCTTAAAGTCATAGCTATAACATTTCAGTCCTGGTTGATTTGGCGTTTGATGCCACAGTTAACTAAAGTCAGTAGGTCAGAGATGCTACAAAAAGTGCATACTTGCTTCTGTATGTAATGTTTATTTCATATTAATGTTTAACATGTTTTTTGTTATGCATGGACAAACCAACCACCGAGGCAAATTCCTTGTAAGTGTAATTACTTTGGCGAACAACCCTTTTCTGATTCATTAATTAATAACTTAAAACTTAATAACTTAGACATTAATAACTTAAAACTTGATTTTGCTTCATGGTGCCCACAGTGTTAGTAGTGTTTGACGCAGGACACAGTAAAGTTGGTTGCGTTGCTGAGGAGTAGGACGTAGGGATGGACCACTTACTGACCCCGGCCAATTATCGGGCCGTTTTTTGTTAGTTTGCAGATTTTCTGTACCAACGTTTTGTTTGCCTGATAACCGATTTATTCAATAAAAAAGTGCACTTCTTTGGCTCTGCTACAGCTCTGTGTCTGTCCCTCGCCTTCAGGTTCACTCACCACTGAGTCTGACTTGATGTCCCACCCACAACACTGTCTGTCTGTCTTTCAGTGGGTATTATGCGGAATATTTGTAACTGTTTAAATAATTGCTTGAACAAAGTTTTGTTTTGGAGTTTGTAACAGTCTAAAATCTTAATTTGGGCTAGAAGATTTTCATTTTCACTGTACATGCGTATCAGTTCCAAATATCGGTTATCGATTTCGTTATCTGCTAATAATCGGTATCAGCCTTAGAAAACTCAGAGTCTCACAGAAATCTGTGAAATGGTCACGAACTGTTAACATTGTGTGGTGGTGGCACGGAATGTGTGAAAATTCTGTGTGGCCACCACGAAAAACAATGCAGATGTAAAGTCAATGAGTAGATGACGTAGCATTAAAAGCTACAACGGCAGCGAGTAGTACGAAAGGCCGAAAATCTGCATGAGGAGATATGTTAGGGGGGTGGACGGGTCAAACAACATAGGACTTTCACCAGGGAGACCGGGGATCGTGTCCCGCGTGTAATGTTTCCTAAAGTTGTTTTCTTCTTTTCCCAAACCCATCCGTACGGGTCTTCACGCGTGTCAAGGAACAGTAAGCCCACCCACAAACTTTTCCTTAACTTAGGGGGCCGTGTTCATTTCACTGAATATTTCCGTGGGCCCATCACAGAATTTTTTGCGATTCTGTGAAAGATTTTAAGTTGAGGTGTCATGTTCAGTTCCCGGCATATTGTGAGTTCAGGTTGTATCGGTCGATCCATAGTTGGAGGTGTACAGCCTGCAGCTTATCAACTAACTCACCAGTGACTGCTCCTTTTTGTTCATAGCATTACCTGCAATATTTAAAAATTATTTTCTATTAAAAAACAGTGAAACTTACAACCTTCTTTTGCGGATGTATTTTTAAAGAACAAATGTCCTGTGTCTGCGTTTCAGTTTGAATGTGAAGCAGCAACAGTAGTAGGAAAATGTTTGGTTAGCATTAGCAGCAACTTAGCTCTGATACAGCAGTGGGAAAATGAACAGTTTACAGTTATAGGCTAATATCAATGAGATCTAATGATAAACAGTAAAGCAGGAGTATTGTTTTCTGTGAATACCCCTTATGCAGATTGAAGAAATGGGAATTGAAAATGGGATGGGTGGACTCCAACACTAACAGTGAAAATATAGGGATTTAATAGCTATTACTGAAACAATTCCAACCATAAAAACTGATTTTAATTAAATGAAAATCTGAAGGACTACACTTCTATACAATAAACCAAGTGTTTTACTCACCTGAAACCTAAGGATACCTTTACCGTATTTGTTATAAATACAAAATATCCTTAACCTTAACCATAGCACATTTGCTAAAAGGGCACATATGGTAGAAAGTAAGAATTTAAAATACCAGGGTTCTGGCTACCAATTCTAAGGCTTGAGTGCAGCCCCTAAACCTTTTTCAGGCACCACCTAAGTCGAATGAATGTAAAATCAATTTGAACAAAATAAAAAATGAAAATAGCTTATGACTTATCTCAGATCTAATGACTGTAGTGAGTCTGCAGTGGACATCTTTTTGAGTGTTGTTTAGACATTATAGGCTCCAGCTTTTCCAACATTTTGGAAACAGATAAGGCAATAACAATGGTCAGAAATGACTTGAAATTGCACATTTTGTTTTCATTGAAAAAAGCATAACATTTTCTTAATGGAGGACCCTTAAACCCAAAACCAAATACATGCACCCACTGTAACAAACACTGAAATACCTTTGCACCGGACGTAAACCACATTCCAGGGTTTTGCAGAATTGTCCAATATTGACGTTCTTGCCTGGTGATAGGGTTTTTATTACTTCCTCAGATCCTTTCTTAAAACATCTGCAGCTTGGGTTGTGTTTGGTACATGCACACCTACAGTCTCCCACACCACCCTCCCACTGCACAGACATTTCCAAGGTTAAACTCCGGCCGTTGACACATTGTTTTCCATTGCAATTCCCTTTGACTCTTCCATCTTGCTCCAGTCTTTTACAGATTAAGGCAGTTGTATTATAAGACACGGAATTAAGCCCGCGGTGTCCTAAAGATATAGCCCAATCCACTGGTCTTAATTTTGCAATTCCATCACCCCTCTGCGGCAAAGCCCTGCTTCTCCATCAAAAGCATTAAGGGCATTGAAGCCTGGAGTATCATCAACAATGACAGGTAAATATTTAGGCTGTCTCACTGGAGCAAATAAGCCACCCAAGGTCACATGGCTGCGTTGGTCCATTACAGCTTCACTACATTTGTCTTAAGGTCTCAGCAGAAACAATGTACACACATCCAAAGCAGAGCACAAGCTTTTTTTTTTTTTTTTGACCGTTTTTGCATCAACAACCGGACTGCATGATGAATGTGAGATAATGTAACATTTAGAATGTAAAGATAACAAAAATATCTAGAGGTGTACTTCTGTGC
>NC_045738.1:28306577-28335218 GCF_008692095.1 Etheostoma spectabile | reverse complement strand
GTCGCTTTATATCATTTCCTGCATCAAGAACAGACGCTGCATCAGGGGACCAAACAATTGAATCTGTGAGAGAGAGAAAAGGTCAAGTTAGCTTATTTGCCGCTCAAGACATCATCTCATCTTCAACAACTGACGTCCAAATGTGTCATTTATCATACAATCTGTCATACTGAAGCAGTGCTTTTCCGGAAGGAAAAAAAGAAAAAATCATAATTGGAGTTTTTATCTTTTTCATTATTTCCTTCCACAACCTATGTCAACAAAATCAAAATGCCTTTTTGAGTCACGCAAGGAAGTGCAGCTCTGGGCCGAGCCGCGGTGGCCTCAGAGATAGGCTGCACCGGATAAGGAGTAAGTGAGTCCTTTGCTTTCGTGTCAACAAGAGACTTTATGGCTTAGAAGTAATAAATCATAAAAAAAAAATAACTACTCTCTTCCAAAACATTCATAGATAAGGGAGTTAGGAATCAAAATCAATTTAACTTTCTGTACACAAGGTCCCAGTGTGGCCTGCAAACAGTTTTGAGTATCAAGACCATCTCAACGTGAAGCAACTGTAAATGGATTATTGTGGGGAGAGATGGGGCATGTCATCCTTCTGTAGTGTGACTGACAGAAATCATGCAGGGTAAAAACAACCGTTAACAGGAGGATTCCTTTTTAGAGTAGGCTTAAAAAGAGTTAAAATGTGCATGGCTTCAATTAACAGCCTGGACAATATTTCAAATATAGCTTTAATTTGACATTTATCTCCCTTAATTTTAAAATCCTTTTTCAGAATGGTCCGATACCACCTGAGTGACACACTGGATATGTGTTCTATCACTCTGAGGTGGAATGAATCTGGGTTAACAGGAGGATTCCTTTTTAGAGTAGCTTAAAAAAGAAGTAACATATGGCTTCAATCAACAGCCTGAAAAATATATCAAATATAGCTTAATTTGGGCATTGAAGCCCTTAATTTTAAAATCCTACATCCGAACGGTCCAATATTACCCAAGTGACACACTTGAGAGGTCTTCTATCACTGTGAGGTTAAATAAATCTGGCTTAACAGGAGGATTCATTTTTAGAGTAGCCTGAAAAAGAGTTAAAATATGGCTTTAAAAAGATTTCAAATATACGATTAATTGGACATTTAAGACCCTCCTAGAACCTTAATTACTGTACCACATCAATGAATTCAGTTGACGGAGAAAAGTTTCTGATGAACACCAACTACACCATTTAAGAGACAGTTCGGGAAATCTTATGACTTCCTTTAGGGAAAATAGTAAAAGATGAGTCAGCCAGCTGGAGACAACGAGTGCTGCAGTGGTTTTTCTTTTTTTTCATATAAACGCCTTTTGTATTATTTAATAATAGTACAGAATTACAATAAAATTCAGACCCGGGTCCCAGAGACCCAAAGGCCAAGGCCATGGTATTAGAGAAATACGATTGAATACTGGCCAGGGTCTCAGAGACCCGAAGGCCGAGGCCGCGGTAGTAAAAAAATACAATGAAGTTCAGGCCCGGGTCCCAGAGACCCAAAGGCCGAGGCCATGGTAACAGAGAAATATGATTGAATAATGGCCAGGGTCTCAGAGACCAGAAGGCCAAAGCCATCGTTGTAGAATGAACCATCGAAATATGGCCAGGGTCCCAGAGACCCAAAGGCCGAGGCCGCGGTAGTAGAGAAATACCATCAAATACTGGCCCGGGTCCAAGAGACCCTAAGGCCGAGGCCGCGGTAGTAGAAAATACAATCAAATTCAGGCCCGGGTCCCAGAGACCTGAAGGCCAAGGCCATGATATTAGAGAAATACGATTGAATACTGGCCAGGGTCTCCGAGACCCGAAGGCCGAGGCCACGGTAGTAGAAAAATACAATCAAATTAAAGCCCGGGTCCCAGAGAACTTAAGGCCAAGGCCATGGTAGTAGAGAAATATGATCCAATACTGGCCAGGGTCTCAGAGACCCGAAGGCAAAAAGCCACCGTAGTAGAGAAATACGATTGAATACTGGCCGGGTTCTAAGACACCCGAAGGCCGAGGCCGCGGTGGTAGAAAATACAATCAAATTCAGGCCCGGGTCCCAGAAACCCAAAGGCAGAGGCCGAGGTAGTAGAGAAATACCTTCAAATACTGGCCCGGGTCCCTGGGACCCGAAGGGCCAGAGCCACGGTACTAGACATGACATAAATTGAAACAAGCGTGGCTCCCGGGGACCCGATGGACAACACAAGAAAAAATAAAACAGAAGATGAATGGAATATCATCACAGTTATTTTAAATCACCTTGTGGCATGGCACTTTCTTGGGTACTTTTCAATAAAATGATTTCATGTTTTTATTATCACATTTTCTTTTGTCAAAATTATGACTGCAATTAACTGTTTAGATACAGCACAAAAGCGCAAAAAAAATATTCCTAGAGCATTACAAAGGCTTCTCATCTGTGTATAATGACAAGGTACCTAGGCAAAACTGAAATTTGCTATCTGTTCGTCAATCATTATTATTGCAAGCGAATAGGGTACTTTGTCAGTATATGGCATTAAGATTCCCTGGAGATATTCATTCCCAAATAATAAAAAAGGCGTTTATATGAAAAAAAAAGAAAAACCTCTGCAGCACTCGTTGTCTCCAGCTGCCTGACTCATCTTTTACTATTTTCCCTAAAGGAAGTCATAAGACTTCCCAAACTGTCTCTTAAATGGTGTAGTTGGTGTTCATCAGAAACTTTTCTCCGTCAATTCAATTCATGGATGTGGTACAGTAATTAAGGTTCTAGGAGCTAAAAGGCTTCGGGCGCATAACATTTTTGGAAAAAAAACATATAAAAGTTCTTTAAAAGAAGAAGAATTTGCTATAAGCCAAGTAACAGTGGAAACAGCGTTCTGAGTGCATGTTTAAAAATGTCACTTAAAGATCCTGTATGTATTATAATTAGCCGGACGTCGTCATAATCAGATTGTAGTCAGAATATGAGTCTGATTCTGCTCTATTGGGCTGTGATTATGGGACGTGTTTCAACCAAACCAGGAGAGAAAATGCCTCTGCAGTCAATTGGATGGACCTGCCACTAATCAGAGCAACAGAGTATGTGACGTGTGTTGAAGTTTTGCCGAATCCTGCAGGAAGGACAGCAAAAAAATCTCTCCAATTGACCAATGTCTTGATGGAGATTCACTCTTCCTCCTTTGTCGATATCTTCTATAACAATCACGATGGAGGAATCTACACGTCTCAGTTCTCCCACGGCAGCCACCTTTGTTGTAAACCAATTCAACTTGAGCGCTCTTTGGTGACGTGGTTTATTACGTTACCGTTGATCGTCTGTCCATCGTCGTATAAAGCCCGCCCTGACAATTTTGATTGGTCCAAACAGCTCTGGTTCAAGCATAGTTGCTTCACAACAAATCAAGACCAAACCTTCCAACCTCAAATGTTTTGGGCGGGGCTAAGTTCGGCTGCCATCAGGGCTATATAATGATTGTATGTGGACTTTAATGAAGGGTTTGTGCATTTGTGAGCATGTGTGTGATACCCTTGTAGCCAGCTTTGAAGGACGTTGTTACAACATGCAGAGAGATCAGGGCCACATTCAGTCCCAACAAAACGTAGCCACGTGGTTTTTATTGGTAATTCTGAAACGGATGTGTTGAACACCCTTTTGTGTGTGCATGCGCTCTGCTTTTTTATTACCATGAGTTTACAAGGTTTACATGGACGTCTCTATATCACAAGAGACCCACCAAACGAGAGAAAACATATCTCAAAGCCGTCACACACCGTTTCACCCCATTCTGAGGAAGCATGCTGTTCAACAGGAAACCGTAGCAAACCGGTGCACACCGTTCTGTGATTGAACGTGCCCCAGTTGTAGTATACAGATGAGGCCCACATCATTTGCTGTGCCATTGCCTGTGCTACTGACCATGGGTAAACTTAGCCACATTTAACCCGATTAGGATAGGAAACACTGGCAATTTTGGAATGAAAGTGTGCACTCCCCAGATTTGCACTTGTTGCCAGGTGAATAGATGCTATCTATCCAGCTTCCAATTTCCGGTGTGCAGCCTGAACAGCAAACCTGTAGTCGTGTCGATATTGCCTATGGAAATGGTGAGTTAAACATAGGGAAACTCCAAAAACAATTCATGTGGATTGTAAAGTGGTCATTGTTGGGGCCTGGGGTTTATAATAAGCGTCCTTTTTCTCCCTTCTAGGCGCTCCCACCTAAACTTACTTAGATGCAAGTGTATCTTAACATTAGGACCACAGTGCTACAGGCCTGTGTGCCATAAAGCAGTATTCCTCTGCATCGCCAAGCTGTTCCTGTGCATTTTAATGGAGAAACGATAGAAAGGGCCTCACACTGGATGTTTAATAATGCATATTAAACAGCCATCTTGCATTACAGGGTAGTTTCCTGTTGCCATAAGGATAAAAAGAAAGCAGAAAGTTATCAAGGACAGCTGACAGATTCACCTTTAATTGTAGGACATAATGTTTAAAGGAAGCCCTGATGAAAGTTTTTTATTTTGACATTAAAGAAGAAAGATGTAGACGGTGTTAGCTAAGACTAACCTAGGGAAGAAATATGTGTAGATGTTGAAAAATTAAAATATTGCATATTACAAAATATTGCACTTACAGTACCAAGACATTTTTTTTCCCATTGCAAATCAGTTGAAGTCGATTGTATCTGTGACCGTGAGAATACCTTATAACTCACTTTTGAAATACATTTCTTGTAACTATCCCTCATAAAGTGTGAGTACCTCCAAAACTATTTCCAAAAATTGTCTGGTTTCTGGCTTACGGGTTTGTGCTGCTCTCATTCCATTCACTGAAATATACAAGAGGCAAAGAAAACAACAACTGAGTCCTTCTTCATCCTCGATTGCTTTGGCTGATCATTTCAGACTTTCCTAATGCCCGTTCCACCACATAGCCTCTGAATTTGGAATGAAATTAATATTTCAAAACTTGCGACGGCCCGGGCCGCTTGACTCGGCCCCCGTGTCAGCGACAGGCCCATTCATCACACGGTTAAGTGTCAGCATTAAATTATCCCTGCTATTATGACAGCAACATTACTCATCAGGATTAGGGCTAGCCAAACAGAGGCTCCTCAGCTGCAGCCATCTCCTGCTCGCTATCGATCGCTGTTCCCTCCATTACCAACACAGAGGCTATCTGCATGACACCGGCGCGCCGTGCATGTTGATGATGCTCTTGTCTGCTACCAGGATGCTTGTATCGAGAGGTAGAGAGAGAGAGAGAGAGAGAGGGAAGGAGGAAGCAAAACACTGGGGAAAAAGAGGAGATAAAGAGAGACTGTACACACGCTGAGACTCTCCAGAGAGGGAAGGTATAATGAAGTGCTGGATAGGTTTAATACGGACAACAGAAGGGGCCACTGCCGTAGTCGAGCGCTGTTAATATCTCCTCCATTCCTTAAGCAAATCAAGTTATCTGGCACTGCCTGTGTTTTGATAAGGAGTGGATGAGGTCCGTTGAGAACAGCTTGATTTAGATGTTTAAAGTGAATATCCAGATAGCTCAAACACATACTCTGTATGATCTGAATCTACTTGTATGTCTGCTTGTTTTCTTACTCAGCGGAGCGTGCACTCAGACTGAAGAAGAGAGATAAAACCACAGCGGCGTCGCCATAAATCCCTCATTTCTATGCCCTTGTCTCCAATGCCTCAAACGTGCCACAAGACATTACTTAAATAATGGCTGAAGGTGCAAACGCCACTGACGGTGTCCCCCTCCGTTCAATTTGAAACGCATCAAATCCTCTCTAATTCCACATTTCAGGCTCTTTAAATTGCCCTGTGCTCTGAAACGTAACCAAAGGCTTCAACTTAGTTTCAAGACTTTTTTTTTTTCCTTTTTTAGTTTCTATTAATGTCAACTTTGGTGTTACTCTGAGAGGATGAGATAAGAAAAGGGAATGAGGCCAACTTTCTTTTTGTTGTAAATGTCCTCCGCGCAGTCACACTGGAGCATCCAAGGCGATGGCACACCTGACGATTTTCAACACAGGCCAATTTTAAGAAGTGAAAGCTGACCTCTTCAGGGACTTCCACATGGCATGTGTCTCTCAAACAGAGGAATCTCTGTGGACATTGTTCGTTAGGTGGGACAACTGTGGACCACATGGACAGTACAACAACCTATCTCATTTCAGAAACTTCAATTGAGCAGAGCACCACCTGATCTGACTTAATGACTTATGTCCCAGTGTAATAGATAGCATTTCTTTGTTATAAAGCATCAGTGACCGAGACGTGCTAATTTTCTTGAGTTTATGGTGTTTAAATTTGCAGCTGTTAGTAAAAAAAAAAAAAAAAATGACCAAGGGGAACCCAGACATTAACCAAAATAAACATTAAAAAAATCTTCATTGTCAAAACTGCAGTACTTTCTCTCATGTTTTTTTATTTTGCAAAAACAGTGTAAAGGTATTTCATACTAGGACAAAACAGACAAGAAATGTCAGAAACACAAATAAAAATCAAGCTTAATCCAATCTGCCTCACTTTTGACACGATTATAAAGCATTGTGCAATAGTTAAAACTAAGCATTAAATTAGCTGGTGTCAAGATAATCTCAACTCAAGGTTCACTTACTAATTTTTGGCACTTTGATGATGAATGGTGATTATGTTAACCCTTGTGTTGTCTTCCAGTAAAAAAAAAAAAAAAAACCTGTTTTGGTCACTTTTTTTTCAACATTATTATCGCTTTTTCTGACATTTTTGTCACTTTTTTCATGTTGTGGGTGCCCTTTTTGATGTTCTTGCTGTTTTTTTCCAACGTTTTGGGATATTTTTAATGTTGACATTTTCAGCGCTTATTTCGACGGCCTATTTTGTGTGACAATAAATAAATAAAATTAACTGAAAACGGGTCAAATTTGACCCGAGGACAACATGAGGGTCAAGCACTTCACATATACAAGACAACATGCCCTATAAGAGATTGTGTCATTCGTATCGAGCAATACTGTAATATCAAAAGTACTTTCCAACAGGTAAAGATCTGCTTTAAAAATCCTATTTGTCATCACTGTCTGGTGAGAAGGTTGCGTGTCACAAACAGTTGCATTACAGAAAATGAAAATATGGTGGGAGATGTAAAGGGCGACCAATAGCATTGATTCCTCAAATAAATTAAAACAATGAAATATGGAGGTGCGGGGTTCCTGCCTGACAGCATTGTTATGTAAAAGCACGGAAGTTTAGGTAGAATCAACCCTAATCCTCTGTATTTCCTGAGAAGGGTTTGAACGTGACACATGTCACAATTTCATGTCTTTAATTCTCTGCATGGAACCGAGTAACGTAGTAATTAACCTGAAGTTTCTTCCTTTCCACTTTAGGTTAATTATTACAATTTGCTTTGTTCATTGTCTCAATATGTGTTAAATGTGTCAAATGTGTGTTTCTATAAACAAGATCTTATTTCCTTATTTGAAACACTATTATACATTGACTTATTGTAAAGAGAGTGGGAGTCAATCATGGCAACAGTATGTAATATGCTATATAATATGCACTGCATTTGACATCTGTGTGACTAGAGAGTGACACTGAGAAGAGATGGTATTTATCAGTGGCGTAAAAAGCTGCAAGCACTGAGACAATGTAACTCAGGCTTGCATGGGTTAATGTATACAGATCCACTGGTCAGAAGTTCATAGCAGATCAGATAAGTCTCAATCAGCTGAACGCTTGCTCTTAGACCGAGAGACCCTAAGAAACTTTTTAAAAGTCTGATTACAAAGCAAATGTTTAAATGTGTCATTACATCGCTGAATTATTAATTTCACAATTACAGGTGAACTAATTTTTGGGCATTGATTTCTTTTACTGGGCCTATTTAAATCCAAATGCTTATCCAAAACCCAATAAAGTAGCAGTAACAGTCCCTTTTCAAAATGAAGAATGTTATCAAGGAAGTGAAGGAACGCAGAGAACTCTCAGTCTTCTTTTCCCTACCTTTAGCTCGTCTTATCGCTCTATTACAAACCTCCCCTCTTGGGCCGACGTCATTTTTCTCCCATGTAGCTATCAAATGCCCCTGCCCCCGTGTGTATCGACCACCCTCCTCCTGGAGATCAATGCCGGGCCTATGGAGGCAGGAACAAAAACTGCAATTACTCACAAAGCTACAAATAGCGATAACAGCTTACTTCATTCATTATTGCAAGTAAAAAAAAAAAAAAATACACACATGCACAAACATATGCACACACACTTCGGAAAGCAGCCAGTGATAATCACACAAAGCTTATTTTTCCTTGTTTTTTGAACCAAACCTGAAGTCATTCTTATTAGGGTTAAGGCTATAGGGTTGGGGTTAGGGTTATGTTCATGTTAGCAACATAGGCTTTTTCAGTACATCTAGATTTTATTCATTTCACTTCGTGTCCATCATCTCTAGTATATGTCCCAAAAAAAATCAATTTTCTACCTCAACTGGAAAAGATGAATTATTTTTCCACCACGAGAAATAAGCTGAGCAATAAAAAGTCTAATGATACAAAAGGCTGAGAAAGGATAACAAACAAGTAGGCGAGATTTGCTGCCTTTCAGAAACCCTCTTAAGTGGTAATGGGATAACCCTGGACACGTCAAGAGCCTATCAAACTGCCCCTCACATTCGACCCCTGGGTGAGACAGGAAGGGCCTGCTTTGTTTGTAGCAATTGGGTCCTGTGTGCAGGGCCGTAATGAAGTGACCTGAAATAATGGAAAGCCCTGGGCCGCGCGCGGATGATTTTTGCTGGGATAAGAGCAGGGATCCTGATTCGGAGTCACAGTTCATTTCATTTTTCGCCTCTGATGAGATCTCCTCCGTTATCTGATAAAATTGAACAGCCATTACCGGCAGGGGCTCAGGCCGGCCAAGCGGTAAAGCGCTGCCGACTGCTCTTAACAGAAATCCTATACACTCCACTTTGTCAGCAGTTTTGAATTCATCGTTTGCTGTGGGGTTCAGCCAGATGATAGGAATAATCTTGGCCCAACCAAGATTGACACTTCATTTCAGAAATCAATATTTACAATTTACCTCTTTCAAAGTTCATTTTGGGAGAAGATTCCATATTATCCTTTCCAAATACACTGATCATATCTCTCTCTAGTCCTGCAATGGCTTTTCCCAAAATGTGAATTTTTTTTGGTTTAGATAAAAAATCAATGTCGCCATTGTGGGCTTGAATCTGCCCTTTGATGACAGTAAATCTTTTTCTTTTTATAGGCAAACGGCTGTGGGCAGCTGACACCATTTCCTCCCAGAACAAAGCCTCTCACCCCGTGTGGACGCTGGTAGATACATGGAGCCCTAATGTGGCTGGACACACCACCGACGGGTCATTAATCAGACACTGTGACAGCCACTTCTTCCCAATCCAGCCCCGACTTCAGCCCCGAGACAAGCCCACTCAACTCCTCACCCACAGGAGGCCACGCAGGGAGCAAAGAGACAGAGAGAGAAGTGGATTGAATGGGCATTGGGAAGACAGGATAGAAAGGGATGAGGAGGGATGATACAAAGCCATGGTATAAAGGGACTCAGGCATGATGGTTAGGACTTACAGATAAAAGATGTAAGAATCAAAGAAGAGTTGACGCTTGAGATAAACTGTAGTGGGAAAGGTGGATTAAATTCTACAGATCACTATGGATAGATTATAAAACGTGTTTCCACTGAAGCATGCAACATATCTTGCTTCTGAATCATGAGTACGACCCATTGCCTCTTACAATCTAAAACACTGTGTAGCTTCACTTCACTTCACTTTATCACTTCAATACTGGACTCAACACTGACACTTTAATAATAATTTATGGTCTTTGTTGTTTTATTTGACAAATGTTCTTATGTTGGTATTACATTATTGTTATTTTGTTGTCTTTACTGTCTTTTCTTTCTTTTAATCTATTTTTAATTTGTCTTTCTTGCTAAAACTGGTGCTGGAATTTTCATTTCCTTGTGGAGTCATCCCAAAAGGATAAATAAAGAGAAGTCTAAGTCTAAGTCTAAGTCTAAGTCTAGCTGCTGCTGTTGATGATAATCGGCTAACTGGTCTGTAATACCCTTGACCCAACAACTATCCGCCTAAAATGCTAACATCAGCACATTATCATGCTCACAATGACCACGCTAACATGCTGATGTGTTGCGTGTATATAGTTTACAATAGGCTGATGGGAAGGTCTAATGAAGGTTTTTGGTGATAAATCACAGTGCTGTACACATTTTTTAAGTGTAGTCCTACCTAGGATGCATGTCTTTTATGGTGGGAAGAAACCGGAGCACCAGAAGGAAACCCACTCAAACTCCACACAGAAAGGCCCGGAACGACCTGGATTCAAACCAGAGTGAGGCAGTGGTGCTAACAACTTAGCCACCATGAAAAGTAAGTAGAGGGATCACCAAAGTCATTACAGTTTATTCGGAGGGAAGGGTGGCATGGTGGTGCAGTGGTTAGCACTGTCACCTCACTGCAAGAGGTTTCTGTCCCTTCTGCGTGTAGTTGGCATGTTTTTGCCGAGTTAGCGTGGGCTTTCTCTAGATTCCCACAGCTTCCTCCCACAGTCTAGGGTCCAATGGCATGCAGGTTAGTTTAATTGTTGACTCTAAATTGCCATTGGTGTGAATGGGTTGTTTCTTTGTAGCCCTTTTTACATATGAACTCTGAACAAAAAGAATCAGGTCTTGACATACATGTAGTACACAACAGGTGATTGTTGGTATCAGAGGAGTGTGGAGGAGTGGTGCCATGTTAGAAAGAGGACATGATGCGGATTACGTTGCATCACAAAGCTGGTTTATAATGTGGTCATAAAGAACCAAATCTCTTGCTGTTCTTTGAATTTGTCAAAGATCGGTCTCTTACCAACAGAAGTTTCCAAATCTCGTCGTCTACATGTAAATCACCCTCCTTCTTCACCCTTGGATGTTTTTTTCTCCGTTTTTTTTTATTTGCCCACTATGAATTCTCAAACTTTGGGCCCAACCGGAGATTACACAAATTTCTTACTAGGGCGCTGGCAGTGTAAGCACCATTAGATGTCTGATTGAACAGATTCAAACATTTGCATTCTCACATAATAATGTGATGTCTAGATAATTTTGGGTTCGCAGTGCATCAGTCAAAGGCTTGTTGTCAGCCTTGTGATACTATGGTGTACCCCGTCTTCCCCCAATGGCAGGTGCCCCCGCAACCCTGAATAGGATAGGCAGTTGCTGATAATGAATGTATGAATGGATGGATGGATCCTGAGGGATCCTGTACCAAATGAGGGGAACATGATTGTCCGTACCAAATGTTGTGGCAATCCATCCAATTGTTGTTGAGACACTTCAGTAAAAACTAACAATGTGAACGTCATGGTGGCATGGGGGAAAAAAGTCAGAGGTTCACCAAAGTCATGATAATTCATCTTTAAGGGGACCTCCGATGTCTGCACCAAGTTTTAGAGCAATCCATAAATTAGTTGTCAAGACAAAGCCGAAAATGTCCACCTGCTGGTTAGCAAGATTCAACCCCTGGAGACCACACATGTTTGTACAAAATGCCATAGCAAGCTATGTAATACTGTAGGTGTTGAGATGTTTCAGTCTGGAACACATTGGTGGACCAACCAATTGACCGACATTGCTGTCTGAACGAATTAAGATCGGTAATTAGAACCAAAGTTTTTGATTAAACTCATTAGGAGATACTTTATAATGCAGAACGTCTGAAAGCCAATTTCAGAGTAACACAGCAGTTTAATCGTCTGTTGCCTGATGGGAAAGGAGCAGTTACAGAGACATGTCACCAAAGAGAAGAGTCGCCGGATCAGCGAACCATTCTTGGCTTTACACTCCTGATATAAACATGTAGCTGATGCCATTCTCACTTCTTTGAAATCTCTTTCTCTGCATTCTGAATGCTCAAAAATAAGTCAACTGCCAACCTACTAAGTGAAAATGCAGCATTTTGAAACCTTTGACATGAGCTCAACCAATGTTTAAAACCTTGTATTTGGAATTTCATTCCAATTACTCCCGCTCTCTGCGTTTGTTTGTTTCCAGGCCTGTGTTTCTTTGAGCCATAGAAAAGCGATAAGAACACACATTATCACAGATCATCACAAGTAAACCCTCAGAGGTACAACTTGATGCAGTTAAAGAAGAAATAACCAATCACAACTTTGGCTTCACTGAAAACCATAACATGATTTGCAGCTAAGTTAGAGCCCAGTGAGCATGTGTGTTATCCAATTTTCATTGTTCTTTGGGATTGAAGTGATGTTCCAAATCATCTTATAGGCACAGCTAATGTGGTTTCAATTGATCACAGGTTTGAAGGAGAACCATTCTCTCATTGTCTGTCAGGTGCCCGAGGATAGCATGACAGCATGAAGCAAATGTATACATCTCCGAGAAAACTATGAGCATGAGTATAATACAGGAGCATACGTATATACATCTGGGTTTTTCTAACTGCACCCAGGTGATAACCACGTTTCTCCCATTTACAGCAAGCCCCCTCTTCTTGAGCCATGTATACTCCATTAAAACCCCACTTCACCATAAGCCCCAGTGGATGACATAAAATACTGCACTTCTCCGTATTGACTGAGCAAAATGAAATAATCTATGATGCATGAACAAGCTCTAAATGAAATAATAATGTCCTTAGCGGTGAAAAACGGATTGATGGTACAGTAATTGAGCAGATTTATTTCCACCCGCTGGAAAATGGGAGGAGAGGGAGGAGGCGGTAGTCTGGTGAAAACTGCCCTGCTATTTTATTTAATCTCATATTGGAGGAATTATTGGCTGGTAATCTATTGTTAAACATCATTTAGCGTGATGGATTGAGAGCGTCAAGCTTTTCCCCACGTAATCAATTCATATCTCATTAGCACGTATTATTTATGATTCTCATAATGTCCCTGTGGGGACAACGCTGGGGGAGAGCCGGCCCCACTGGAGGTCTCAGCTGTTGCTGAAATGAAGTGTGACATACTGTAGCTTATGACCTAATAACTACGTATATACAAATTATTTTGTTTGCACTATTGATTTGCTCCTGGCCATTCTAGAAAAGAATAAAAAAAGATTAAGGGTCAGAGTGCCTGCTCCGTCTTTAGCACCGCCAAGAAAAAGGACTTTGAAAGAAAAGAGAAATATAACACCTCTGTAGGGTGTGCAACATTTGTTTCCCGTATTACCAAAACAGAATCATAATGTGTGGTTGATGTAGGAAGCACGTCCTCAGAGCGAACTCATAAGTATAACTTCCTTACAAATCTATTCATAGGAATATTTACACTCGTCTTTTTTTTTGTTACCAAAAGGTGTGCAGGGATTTTAAAAACATGGTGATAATCTGTATTTTTCAAAATGTCCATAAATCCCATGGCAACAACAATTGGTCCTCTCTGCCATAGAGCGTTATTGTTGTCTCACAAAACTGCAACCCTTAACATAGACACATTAGTTTATTTCAAAATGATCCCACATACACTGTGCTGGCATTGTAAACACTCATTATGTCACCACATGTATATTAATCCGCAGCTGAAAATAGTGCCAACAAATGCATTATTTACTCTTGTTTATATAATGTTTGCTTAAAACTACAGTGCCCAGCTGTTTTGAGAAAAACAGCATTTTTTTTAAAATTAAGGTATACATTTGGGATCCATTTTTAAAGACTAACGTCTTGAGTAACAACAAATGGGCTTGGGACTGATTGCAACAGACAGAGTAGAGAAGTCAGTTGGATTGGGTTTTCACAGTATTTGTTGACTTCCGAGAATGATCCATTGCCACCGGAAAATGCGCCGGATTTACCTAATTTAGGCCGGATATACTTTGCCTTTGGCTTGCTTTGTGTTGAGGACTATGACTGACCTTTACATAGATCTCTGCAGGGGAAATCCAGACAGCTAGCTAGACTATCTGTCCTATAGAGTTTTCTGTCGGTTGTTAATTCAACCAAAACAAGTTCCTTCTGAGCCTATTTTGCAGCGGCAGGGCTGCGTTTTTCTCTGCTTGGCACCGCCCAAGACGATTGTGATTGGTTTAATGAAATTCTAATAAACCAGAGCATGTATTCCTCCCATCCCCAAATACTATGTGGGGTAGCCAGACCCTCATTCAGCGTGCTCTGGAGGAGGGTCTGGCAAAGTGATACTATGTATTAGCAAGCTAAGACACTTGAAAACCTAGTACTATAGCGGTCTGATTTATTAACATTCCACAATAACACAAAATGCAGCCTTAGCTTGACTAGACTTGTCACTTTTTTAATATACAAAACAGTGTGCTCCACCCTCAACCTTTAGCCTTCTTGCCACCATGAGCCAGGCAGCATTTTTGAATCAGTGAATACATTATCATGCTATTGTCCTTTATTATTACCAAGTAGCAGTATTAGGGCCTGGAATGCAGGGTTTAAAAGTAACTTTTTGTCCACCAGCCAAATACAAGTAAATGTGAAAATGTTACTTATTTTTGGCTGGTGAGTTAAGCAAATCTACCAGCTACTTGCACATTTTACCAGGATTTGTCTGGTAAATGGTACTAATTTTAGACCCTGCTTACATGTGTTGAAGGGGAGTGCAAGGACAGGTGGTGTCCAGCCAATTGTGGTGTGCTGGCCAAAGTCTCAAAAGTCCAAAGCTGATTTTTTTTTTTTTTCACCCCAGTCCAGCCCTTGTGCTACCCAAAATGAGAATTAGTGTGATGTTCTGGAAATGAAAAAGGCAAAATGATTTTTCCCCCTAACAGGCTTGAGAGGTCTTAGGTCTAAGATCTTTGAGATCAATATCCTAGACAGGGGCATGCTGAGCTGCAGGAGCTTTCCTTCTGTTCACTGAGCCAGCACAGAAAAGGAAAAGTGTCATATTGTGATCTTTATCCAGTAATCATCCTGACACACAGTCAAGTGATATATATGTCCGATCGTTTGCTCCATGACTGTCCGCAGTGTGCAGCGCAGCTATAACATCTCTGCTGAGCCCTGGTAACACCTGGAAGTTGAAAAAAGCTCAGAACCATGAAGAGAATGGAAAGGAAAAAACAATTACAGTCAAGTTATGTCCAATTGGACATTGTTTCAACAAAACAGTCCAAGAATGGACAGTTACTGGTAATAAGTTTCTGGATCAGTCAATGTTTATTTTCAGCCGCCACGCCAAACTAACTGCATAGCCAAGTAGATGCAACACCTGTTCCAAGGTATCACGCCACGGTTTGGTCAAGAGTCTCAGCCAACACTTGTCCCATGACTGCTCTCAAATCCCACATACATGACATTTACTCTGAAGACATGCCGTTTGTTGAGATTTTAATTATCGCCCTTTATTGAAAGGATTAAGTACACATCCCCATATACAGCTCGGACACACGGCTGTCCGTGTTGACGTACCGTCCCCTGTTGGGACACAGACGTTGTCCTTTTCTTCTCTGGTTCCGGCTCTGACCACGGAAACAGTGAGGGGACAGCTCGCAAAACGCTTTTAACTCCGTCTCGCAAATTTATCTGTCTCTGCAGTCATCTCAACCATCGGATAGAGCAACAGGAAAAAATACTCATGGCTTTTTTTTTCCTGTGAAGAAACATTATGGTGTTGGTGAATTCCAAAATAAAAAAAAACACCATTTAATGTTGCGTTAAAATGCGTTGTAACTCATGTTATTGAGATTGTAACAGGCATGATATATCCGAAATTTAATCAGTAATGCTTATATTACCGCGTTACAGCAAAAAGGAATACTGTAATTGCTTGTTACTTTTGTAACGCGTTACTCCCAACACTGTTACTGCATCGAATCACATTCAATTTTAAAGTGGGTGTATTATTTTCTCTGTTAGTTTTACTGTGAATGGGAAAATCAGCCAACACAAAGAGCATGCATATGCTGCCAACTGATCACTATGTGTTATAATGCTGTTACTTTATTGTGTTTGTTCTAAAACTTCATGTACTCTGAGTCAACATCAGTCACAATACTTATTCAATGTCTGGACTGAGAAAATCCTAGTTTGTACTGGGCACAAGCCTGAGAAAATACTCAATCTCTATTTACACTTCTGGCTTTTATTCATACAAACAATAGGGTGAACTGTGCTGAGATACCGCTGGGGGATGGCTCAATGTCGGTGCAGCCTATCAAGGGCATTAACTAATCAGTATTGTAAGATTTTGGAATTAATTCCTAGAGTAAAGCTTCACTCCCGAAGGGATGTATACTGTTGTGGCTAAGGAAAAGGCAATCACCTCCACTTTTTAAGAGACTGACTTCCATCCTTTGATAACCACCTCAACTTCTACCAGCAAATACTAATTGTGTTGTCCAGTCATGTTTCTTCAACTTATGAATGTCAGCTGATTCAAAAATCCGCAGCCTGACTCATAACCAGATCCAACAGGTGAGAAAAACGGCTTTAAATTCACTTAACTGGCTCCCACTCTGTCTTAGAGTGGATTTAAAAAATGCAATGATCACTTTTATGGCTTTCAGAGCGTTAGTCTCAATACATAGCTTCCTCCTATGAGCCTGAATACAATCTGAGAAACCCTACAAAAGGTCATTACATTCCTAAGTCAAATCCTAAAATCAAGGATGACTTTTGTGTCCCGGTCCCTCAGTTGTGGACTGGGCTGCCTACATCAAAACTAGCGGTTCGCCACTTTTTACTGTATTCATTTTTAGTAACCAATATACAACTTCTGCCAATAAATCGGTATATGTACTGTAGTAGCTGGTAACTCACAACGAGATGATCAAGTGCAAAATGCCAGGTGTGTGTTTTGTTTTTTTATGATCACAGGAGAACCCGGGTTGCTAGCATTGCCAGACCTTGGGTCCAGATTGTGGATAAAACATGGGGATCCAAGAAAGCGGAGGAAGGGGAGCAAGTGGAGGGAGCCGGGGATGCAATTTAAGGGAAGTGAGAAGCACCTATAGTCATCAGGCTTAGCACTCAAGTCAAGGTGGTCAAGCGATGCCTTTTCAAAATAATGTGAAGGCACATGTGCACATGACAGCTGAGTGTTCTGAAAATAAATAAATCCCTGTCAAGAAAACATGTTTGTCAAAAGGCTTTCTGGGATAAACGGTACATATTACGGAGATAAAGGGTGGTCGGTGCATCCAAACAAAGACCTGAATGCAAAGGCTTGACTTAAGCACCACTAGTTAGTCCATGTGTGCTCCTGCCAGAATTAAACAATGCCATCACACAACCTCAGCTGATTTTGAAGTTTCTGTCAACAAACAAGCCAATCGAGCTAGAGTAGGTATAATTCATTGCTTCAACATGCACAGTAGAGCGAGGACCATCACGTTCACATACATGTACGTGTAACAGAGCAGCGCAGTCCACTTTGAACTCATCTCTTACCACTACTACAACTATGAGGATATTCAACCGGTGGCAGTATCCCCCCCCCCCCCCCCCCCCCCCCCCCCCCCCCCCCCCCCCCCCCCTTTCAGGGATGAATCCAACAGTTTCTTTTTAGGCAAGATCTTGTATGAAGCTTGTGGGAAGTTACACATCCTCCAATTCCTATGGCAGAGATCTTCAACAGGGGGTCCGGGACCTGTAGGGGGGTCCTCAGAGTAACTGCTTGAGGGCCACCAAATTATTATTATATAACTATGATGTCTTAACATGAATCCAACATATCATTAATACAACAACCTATTTCTGGAAAAAAAAACTTTTAGGTAGTCACTAAGGTAGCCATCCTCAGATCCAGTTAATACTAAGGATTCACTGTGTATGTTTGGCAATGAAGCGTGATCATGCCAACAATTATTATTTTCATAGTGTTTTCCATGCACTTAACAGGTATGTGTAAAGGCTTTAGGCCGTCCACACATCATTGTAGGCCCAAAGTAATATGCAACATAATTGTCTACACTGCACTGTGTGTAGTAGGGGGTCCCTGATCCTACTCTCTTTCAGTTATGGGGTCCTTGGCTTAAAAAAACATTGAAGACCCCTGTCATATGGGACAAATCATAACTCCTATCACTAACAGAAAAATTGTAATCAAAACAAGTGTCAGAAAACTGCCAACTGTTGCTCATGCACATGTTTTAGGTCAATGTAGTTCAGAATACAGCTAGCAATTTACACATTCATTCATTCATGTAGAATGATTACAACTTGAATTTGGTTTAGCAAGTGGCAATATACAGTACATACAGTAGCAAGGGTGTAGGACTGGGGGGAAAGGGGACCAGTTATACAGGGCCTCTTATGTGAGGAATGAATTGGTTGTGGATGCAGGGAGGGGCCCAGAGAGACTGTCTATGTAGAGGCTCCAGATAAGGTGCTACGCCCTGCAGTAGGGTCTTTTGAGATGTATGCTAGTGTCCACGGTTGACACAGTTAAGCCATCCTGCAGCTGGAGCTTTGTGTACAGATAGAGATAAAGGAAAGACTGTGTATAACATTTGTTACGCGATGCACTTCGGTGAATTATCACCTTAGTTTTTACATGAGGTGTGAAAATTCCATGCCAGTGTGATATGAAGGTATGGTGCGGAAAGATAGAGACTTAAAGATAGACTTGATCATTTATGTCTGTGACTTGTGTAGAAGTATTTGGGAAAATGTCAACTGTTGGAATGTAGTTCAAATCTCTTTTCTTTCTTTCTGGGACTTCAAAATCAGCTCACATGTGTTTAAATATTTGTACAAGTGACAACGTTACCATACAAATTAGGTTCTCACATCATATTCTACAAGTACTCACATCGTGTCTACAAGCGCTCACATTTTGCACCATATTTCTATATTTTGGACACTGGTGTGCGTGCAACGGGATGTGACTGTGGATGTATCAGTAGGCGCCACTAACACGGTTTCTTATACAAACCTGACATCTACTGGGCAACTGCAGAACACATGGCTTAACAATCAGAAAGCATGACAAATACATTTAAAAATGCTACACAGCAAATATAATTCAGTTACATTATTTGTAAAACAAAAATTTAAAAAAATAAATAAAACCTTGGAAATACAGTGCATAGTATCTCATTTTGCACTGCATATATTGAGAATGCAATTCCTGACTGCAGTATTAATGTTAACATGTTGTTTGGTTTGTGTAGACCTTCATGATTCATATACTGCCCGGGCCAGATTGAGATTCTTAGTTTTACCCACAATACCTTGTATAGAACCCTGTCATAGTGTGTAGGTCGTTGTTGCTTTTCCAATGCTCTAGCGTTTGAGAGGCCTCTGCTAAGTTATTCATAAAGCCCCATTACTCCTTATGCATTTTTAATTGGCCAGACATAGCTTTTATGGCATGATATGGAGGCTTGTAATGAATATTTACTATCCAATTATTAATGGCCGGGACAATTAATAATAACCTGAAAGGCTGGCACGTTAAATTCCGCCACACTATTCTTTCTTCATAACGGTTGTATTATCAGTTGATAAGATGCATTTAATTATCATAATGTTGAGTTTCATTTTAATCATTGAGCTTATTCTTTGACCTTCATTTAAGGCGTGGAGTATTTTTTAGCTGGTACCATTCAAAGGACTGGAGAGAAATCAGTCTGTTCTGTATCTGCTCCAAAAAGATCAAGTGACTCTGCAGAAGGTCTCACTCCATTTGTCCCTCATTGGCTGCTGAGTAGAATATCATTGATTTTTTTTTTTTTTTTTTTTCGACCATACGTCCTTATCTTGAATGTCAGAGATGTTCATCACCCTTTTTCCAATATTTGCTCACCATCGTGCCGTCCCATCACTCACACGGACTTCCAGTGTGTTTAAAAATGCACCTTCAGCAACCTGGCGATGACTGCAAGCTTTTACTTTTGAGAAAGGGGGGGGGGACAAGAGGAGACAAACTGCATTTGCACAGTTAGAATATGAATCATGAAAACTGCATGCTGGTTTAGTTTTTTTGTGATTGACAAAATGAACACATCCCCTTCCCCCGAACACCCCCATTCGTCATCACCACTTACTCAAAGAAAAATTAGGAAAAGCTTACATGACATCCATAACTATTCAATACAATACAATAAAATAACTAAATAATCAGCCGTAAACCAAATAAATGTGTATGTGACAAAGCAATAAGCACATTGTACATGTCTTTATAGACAATCAATCCGGCAAACTCTTCATGTAGCTTCTTTTTTTTTTTTTTTCAAACAGCGCCACCGGAGCCATCTCATAGACCCACTCTTGGATTGACGCACTCCTTCCTTTCTTCCTTCCTCCACCCTCTCAAAACAATGTGTCTAGCTCAATCATTAAACTAGTCTGGACCCAGCTTCGTATGTGCTTATCCATCCCGCTTAGGATTTGGTTTATTTTTTCATTAACATTATCCTGCAAAATTCAGAAAAGTTTGGTGAATTAATCATTTTTGCAATGATAAAAAAAAGGCATTGTCTAATCTTAGTTTTCACTTCCACATCACTAATGGTAACATTCACCCATAAGCATGCACGCATGCGCACACACACACACACACACACACACACGCACACAAACACACGCACACACCAGTGGTGGAATGCAACCAAGTACATTTACTCAAGTACTGTACATAAGGACAAATTTGAGGTACTGAGTCTTTTACATTCTACATCTACTCCACTACATCTCTCTACAAGAGAAATATTAATTATATAATCTGACGGCTTTAGTTACTTTACTAATTAAAAATGTTGCATACAAAAGACATGTAGTTTACAGAATTTGTTTTTGATGGGGGGGGTTTTCCGCTTTCAGCCCTTTTTTTAGTTTTCCAGTTTCCCCAAAGGTTTTCTCTTTCTGTATGGAGTACTTTTACTTTTAATACTTTAAGTACATAAGTGACATTTTTAGTGGAGGGCTTCATTTTTGCTGTGTGGCAGTAGTTTTACTTAAGGATCTGAACACTTCTTCCACCACACACACACACACACACACACACACACACACACACACACACAGTTACAGCTTACAAGAGCTGTCCTGTGTACTGTCCACATGTAGCATTTCTTTGATCACATTTAGAGCTGTAATACCTGTCTTAGAGTGGTGACATGATATGAGGGTGAGAGACACCGGGGGGGGGGGGGGGACGTCTGCAGCCGTGTAGCGAGGACAGCCAACCACTCACACACATTCACTTCCAACATACCACATCAAAACTGGAAAATCTATAAAATGTTTAATAAAGTCAGTGTCATTGACCGCATCCATTTTATGTCAAGTTGAATAAAAAGTGGAGGAAATAAGAAATAATTTTCTGATTGACGAGGTATGTGTGAAATTCTCATCTCCTCACTGTAAATGAGGGACGGTATTATGATATCCACCCCTTTATTTCATGGAAACCATTTTTGACCGAGCTGTGGCGATTGAATTTCTAGATGGATGTCCTCTATTCTACAAGACACCTGTCTCTTATCTCCCGCTTATCTGTGAGGATCGACGCATGCAGACTCTTGAATTACCTATCCATACAATGTCATCTGTTTGTCCCCCAAGTTGGTGTAACCCAACCTTGAAATCAGAGCCACCTAAAATAAATAAATGAAACCCTAATCAAAAATGCTCCTCTCCTTTGGAAGGGTGTCAGAGAGGAAGGATGATCCGTCCTGATTTGATTTGGTTTCCAAACCACATGATGCATTCGGACAATTAAAATTTCAGCAAGTCATTCGCTGATGGCCCTGTGAGTGAGTGCCGCTGGGGCCGGGTCTTGGGTTTTGGATTTCTTGCGGTTCTGCCGACACTCTGAGGGCAGGTTATTTATTTTGGCCCGCTGCCATGTCTGAGAAAACCATGTTTCTTGGAGTGTGTGTCTGGAGTCTCAGAGCAAGGTCAAAAGTGTTCAAAGAGCATGTGAAGAGAGCCAGCTCACTTCGAGAGAATAAAAGCTGCTGTACGGTGCGTTCAGGGCTCTGTTCATAACCTCGGGTAGTTGGTTTTCCCTACACAGAATTACAGGAGAGACAGGTTTACAGATGAGAAATAAGGTTTATTGTACAGCTCAAAGAAAAATGTTCTAAGTCTTTGGGGATGAGACTCCATCACAATGCAAATATTTTGTATATCTATGTAGGGGTAGAGAACCATCAGACCCCTCCGATGGAATCTAGACTCCGGTGGTGGCAACATAGGAGCCCGAAAACTAGACCAAAGGAGGCTCCGGACCGGTCAGCTGGAGTAGATTTTCAATTCAATTTTCTTTACACAGCGCCAAATCACAACAACAGTTATCTCACAGGTCTAGAACGTTCTCTGTGAGGTTATTTACAGAAACCCAACAATTTGATTGGAGGAGGAAGGGGAGCTGGAGGGTTGCACCCTTTGACTGCAACGACAGCTAAAAAGCAAAGAGAGAAACGATTATTTAAAAGAAGGGTGGGGACTCTGTGATTGGCCCTTGCATTTTGTTGTAGGATTTTGATTGGTTCATCGAGAAGGGGAACGCCTCCAACAGCTGATTCCATTTATGATTAAGAGTTAAGACGTGCTACATTTATTTAGATAACAGCTGAACTAATTTATACTGCATAATTAAAAGTTAGGTCTTCCTGACAGAATCTACACTGAGCTACATATCGTCCTCATCTTGATCACTCATCCATCACTCAACATTTTAGGTCAATTGAGTGAGTTTCAACTGAAAAGAATTATTTTGTTGCTTATTTAAATTAAAAATGGTGTTAAATTACTTTTTCTTTTGTCTCTATTATTTTGAAGTATTTATTTTCTTGTTTTGTTTTATTTCATTATTGATAAGTCTTTGGGTTTTGGATCTTTATGGAATATAGTTCCTATTCATGATTGCGAAGGTGAGTGAACCATGTCTTTCATCTTAAAGCAGATTTAAGGGAATCGCAAACTTTTTGTCACTTCACAGTTTAAAAATGTATTAGTGATTCTTTGAAGGCTGCGCCAACTTAAACTACATGACAAACCCATTTCCAATTTACTATGCTTCAGAACAAACATTTAACAATTTATCTATAATGTCTCACATTAGAATGCATGGATACATCTTCACATCAAGTGTTCACATCACATGTTTTCTGTTTGCTTGTACCAACGGTGATTGCTGTGGTTCTTGCTGAGATCTGAAGCCTCAGCCATTTAAAAAAAAAGGCAGGAAGTTTTCTTTTAAATTGAACAAAAGCTGTGTGTGTGTGTGTGTGTGTGTGTGTGTGTGTGTGTGTGTGTGTGTGTTTGTTGTGCGTGTGTGCTGCGTGCGCAGATGCACATGCTCCGAGAGGCTTGTGTGCAGCCACTTGTGGAATGTTTAGCAGCCATGTGGCATGGCGCCGTGGAGATAAAAAAAAAAAGAAAAGAAATTAAGTGAATGTGATTAAGATGAAGTCATCAAGTGCAATCTGCTGCTGCAGCAACACCGCAGGGACTTCTGAGGGGGGATACTTCTGTGTTGGGCAACGGACGAGCAAATGTGGGTGTGCGGCGGTCCGTGACACCCTTTTACCCGGAGGGGTCCGTCCACGAAGAGAGTGACAGTGATGATGATGTCATCAAAATGGGCCATGGCACGATGTGCTCGAGAACGGTGCTCGGCTATGGGGGGAGTTGTCCATTTAGTAAGCAGCGAAGCATGGCAACTCCACTACAGGCAGTGCATAATTCCCAGCAACATGGGAAAAGGACATGTCTTTAAAAAAAACAAAAAAAGTGTATGGCTTCACCATTAATAATGAAACACAAATGGCGTTCTACATCCCCCGGCTGGCTATGCTGGGCTATTTCTTGTTTTTCTTATTACACTCCATTGGGTTTTTTCCTCATTGAATTTTAATCTTGGAGAAAGAGAAGACCACTTTTCAAAAACAAGTCAAAGGGAAATAACTGAACAAGCACTGTTGGAGGTTTGAAAACCGTTTGGGAACTTTCTCCATCGGTTCTGCATTATTGTCTAAATAGAAGTTGTGGTGTAGTGCTTTTACCGGGGCTATAAGAAACTATATCACCATATAACCATAACTGTTGGGTCCTTGTAAATTCTGGAATGTGGTCTAGACCTACTCTATCTGTAAAGTGTCTTGAGATAACTCTTGTTATGAATTGATACTATAAATACAATTGAACTGAACATCTTTGTGCTCATTTCCCCAGTGCTTTCCCAAGGGGAATGGAAATGACACATTTCATCAAGACATTTCTGTCTTTCCTTGCCAATAGGACTCCCCCCCCCCCCCCAAAAAAAAAAAAAAATCCTGTACCAAAGATATTCAGATTGAAGTTCATCCGAACAAACAAACAAAAACAAGTGACCACACAGACATGATTGAAGAGATTTCCAGGACAACAATGAAACCAACAGATAGATAAACAAAGACATGTTGGAGGAGCTAGTAATAATTCCAATAAAGCACAGTGTGTGTTGTTACTCCCAAGCATCTCAAACAACACAGAATAAGGGATCAATTCTCATCAGTATGATCCTGATGGCATATTGTGTTCATGCTCACTAGCAAGCATGTTCTGTCAAGTCACAATGCTGCCACCAAGTGGGGGACCGTGAGCATTACAGTTGCTCTCTGAATTAATTAATTTATCACAAATCTTTTTTTAGTCCCACCAGGGGAAATTACAATTTACATTCTATTGTTATTACACACAGGCCTGAATTACACACACATGCTCAGTACCTTTACATGCGCTAAATGGAGAGACGTCAGAGTGAGTTAGCAGGTTTTAAAGTGTGATTTTCTAAGTGTATTTATTGTGTGTATTATTTGATGCACCCTGCTATTCGGCTGTATTGTTTTTGTCTGTTCATATTTCAATACTACTTCAATTTCCCAAAGAAAAAACTGCCTCCAGTCAGTGAGTATGAAGTTTATTATGACTGGCAGATCAAGACTTACAGTCTGCAGCCATGCTAACGGCTGTGACAAGAGTCCTTATGTGGCACACATGCTGTGAAATCTAGGCATGTAATGTAAAAAAAAAAAAAGAGGTGTTACTTAAACTTTTGTTTGTTTGTGAAATGATGTAATTTTTTTCCGCGGCTCCCTGTTGGCAGTTAAAGCAAAGGGAATCTCTATTCCTGGCCTTCGCAGCAACACAAAGAGTGGTAGGCAAGACTTGAAGAACAGGTCTGAGGGGCTCAGTCACTGCAACGGAAATGTGCATATCCTGATCCATCCCTTTAACTCCATAGCAGGGCCGTGCACAGGTACAGGCTAAGATAGTTAGCCCCCCGGAGGAAAAAAATAAAATAAACTAGTGCATCATTACGTTCTGACTATAACAATATTTGGTGCAGGCACAAAATATAGACTGCTTCCAATTAAAATTCATTATTTAGAAACTTGTGCTGAGCGTCATAAAAAACAAGCCTAGAAATCTAGACGCACCCTGACGGCAAAAAATGGAATTTAACTTGGGAGCTGGAGAAAAGTACTTCTGGTCAGGCCAATCACATCGTGTGTAGAGTTGGTGGGCGGGCTTAACGTCATGACAGCAGAGTTGCGATGGTTTCGGGTGAATTCCCTGCGGTCTTTCAAATTGGCTTTTATTAAAATTAGGCACTTCTTAAAATAGGTAGCTGTGTTTGGAGTTTTGTCGACCGGACACGGCAAAAGTTGAATCAACTTGCGTTGCTGTGGTTGGTTGTCCTATTACGTGCAGAGGGAATTTGAAAGACAACCGTTCATCCCGCCCCTCGGATTGAACCCTGCCAATGAAGAGTCCCCAGACCCAACATCTTAACAACGTTTGGCTTGTCAGGCTAGAAAAAACTGCTTTAAAATAATGTTGACGTCATAATTAATAACATAAAATAATTAAGTGCAACCCTTTGCAGCCACACTACAGTTCTTCTCTTTAGCACCTCAAGTGGACATAGGTGCGTACATCCCACGCGATCAAAAAAACATTTAAAAAACATTGTGGCCTTCATGAGCAGGTTCCATCTCCTCTGAGCCATTTTATCTGAGTTTTGAGTCACTTCCTGTTTGGTGAGTTGATACAATAATGGGCGTTTCTCAATATGTGTTCTTCTATGGACTTGTGTCCTTGTGTCCTTGTGAAACGTCATGTTTGGTGGCCAAGTGTACTGACCCATCACAAGTTAGCATTTCGCCAAGAACAGTTAAAATCCCCGGATGTGATCTCGACACGCCCATTTTACCGAGGATACTCGGATGGTGACTTGTGTGAACTTGGCCGGCAGGTATCCCAGCATTCAATTCGGGTGTAAAGCGCTTATGGTTTCCGGTACACATATTTTCACAATTTACGTCTATTATTAAATCAATAATTCTTTTTAAGATGTTTTAAGCGAGAAATCAGCGGTGTAGATTTTGAATATAGCAGTTCAACGAAAATTGATGGTGAATTAAAAAAGCCTTCGGAGTTGGACAGCTCCACCATCCCGGCGGGCGAGCTTGCTACGCCAGCCGGGAATGACTCTCGCGAGCCGGTCAGTCAGTCAGCTCACAGACCCCTCTGGCCCCATATTTAGACAGACCCCTCTGGCCCCACATTTAGACAGACCAATGCAGCATCAACAATGGAAGAGGAAAGCCAGGTCCACAATTGTAAGATATTTTAAACAATTTTTTCCGCTGTCATATATATATCTGTCCTCATCCTGGCTCTCCTCCCTCGCAGGATCCTCTTCTGCATCTCGGTAACGTATACAGATGGCAGTGACTAACTTTACCCAGTCCATCTATAATTTTAATTTTAATTTACTTTAATTGAAAACCTGGAAGACTAAACAACAAAACAACAAGGCGGTGTGAAGGGTGACCGTCCTTGCTTTATTATGAACACACACATCAAAGCTAACTATAAAGTGGCAAGCGCCCTCTTTGCTGGGGGTGTTGCGCAATAACAGGAAGAACGCTTCGTCTCAAAACGGTCACCAGCGTTTTGTGTTCTTCTGAACTTGCGAGTTCAGTCTTCCAGGTACAGCTAGCAAGTACGGTCTCCCCAAGAACACAAGTCCGTTCTTTGCTTACTTGGTATTGAGAAACGCCCAATGTTTTTACTCTTCGTCCTTAAAGACGACAGAAACATGATGGGACTGATTTCCTCCTCTGAGGCATTTTAATGAGTTCAGGGACGGGCTTTTCACAATAAGAGAACCCTTTACAAAACAAAAATAACTAAAGGCAAAAATGGGATTTTAACTCACAGCCTTCAAATTGCAGAACAGTTAATCTTCCAATTCCAAACATTTCTATATTTTGAAAGTAATTAGTCATCGTTTTAAAGTTGTTTTAATCTGCAGGCTGTTCAGCGGAAATTATTAAAGTATTAAAAGTAGTCAAAAGTGGAGTTTTGGGGGTTAATGCAAGGAAGGGAGGGGGAGGGGATGGGATGAGGAGGGGGAGGGGGAGCTAGCTTCAGTTTTGTTTGACAATACTTTGCACGTCACTTATAGCACTTTGAACGTATACAGAACAACATAACATGTAACTACACTTTGTGTCATGTGACTTTCACACAGAAAGAGATAATAATAATGTAAAGGCCAGTAGAGTAGTTAAGCACTATTTTGATTATAGCTACGCTATAAGGTTTTATTATTAAGGTATCGGGCTTTTATTTTGACAACCAAAGAAACCGGAAGTCTAGTGACGTAAATGAACCGCGCAAACGACGGAAAGGACAAAAGAAAAGTCTGAAAGGGTCCGCGGTTAAAAACAGTAAAAAGCCACGGAAAAACAGTTAAAACTACAAGGTTTAGCTTCGGTCAATTGGGGAACAAGGTTTGTGAAGTTAAAGAGAAATATATTTGAAATGTAACGTAACATGTTTAATTTGGTAATGCTATCGTGTTGAAAGTAATTTAATGAGCTGTGTAACGTTCGAAATATGATGGTAATGCATGGTTTATTTGTGTTGTACACAGCTCTTACGTTGGTTGAGGACAAGGAAACCATTAAAAGTAATCAAACCATCAGTTCTGGCCTTCTCAATATTGACTGGATGCTACAAATAATATTGAAGAGACTGTCCTTTCCCGAGAAATTTTCCCAAAGGTTGTTTTTGCAATTCCGACCTGACGCTGCCCTCCATTGGTCGAAGCAGTTACGACGGGACCAAACCAGGAAGTAAGGTGACAAACTGGCTGCACTAATGTTCAGTTGTCTTAGTACGTGTTTAGCAGCGTAAAATGCAGTATACTGTAGAAGTTACGCAATTCTGATTCTAAACATTCTATATGAGACCCTGGGTTCCAGACCAGAGAGTGAGGAAGAGCATGCAGTACGTCACGCGACAAATCAGACAGCTACATAATGACATCTACTATACTATACTAGATACTGTACTATAACGTTACTATAAACGAGCCATGTCAGTAAAAGTATGATAAGGAGAAAGATAGATGCTGTGCACTAAAGCATTCTTATTTTAAATTTACATTATAGAACTTAAATCTTAGTCTAAGTCCGTAAGGAGTTGGAACCGGAGGGTCGTGGGTTTAAGTCCCCGTACGGATTGTGGATTGGTTGCTGAGAGATGCCACTTAACCTCCTGGGCACTCACAGTACCCCCCCAACCGCTCAGGACGCTGGTCCAGCACTGGCAGCCGACTCACTCACTCTGACATCGCTCCATTTGTGCATGAATAGATCCTGA
>NC_045738.1:28304787-28306567 GCF_008692095.1 Etheostoma spectabile | reverse complement strand
GTATTTCAGACCTGTGTGTAGTGATTACAAACAAACAGAGTGTAAATTGCAATTTCCCCACTGGGGCTCAATAAAACAGTATAAATTATAAACTATTATAAATAAATTATATAAATTAGAGATTTATAGAGAATAATTGCCCCCTTCAGATGTCTGTTGCCGTTCCCTGCTCAACAGTGGTGTGTTTGGATATGCCTGTCACATCTCGCTAAGAGACAGCGTCCCACATGAATAAGATATGAGAGAACCTGCAGAGGTCACCATAACACTGCGTATAAAATCTCCAGAGCTTTTCCTTCCAGCCGCCGACAGTGAGAGGGGCAAACACACACTCATGATGATGGGATGTTCTCGCATGAGCAAAACGTGGTTTTTGCTCTGTTTAATGGAATATAGCAAAGCATTTCACCATTGATTGTGGTATAACTTATTATTATTAGACACTATGAAGACCAGTAGTGGAAGAAGTATTCAGATCCTTCACTTAAGTAAAAGTACTAATGCCACACTGGGTGAAAAGAAATACTCTATCACAACGAAAGGTCCTGCATTGCAAATGTTACTTAAAGTAAGTATCATCAGGAAAAAGTATTAAAAGTTCAAAAGTACACAATGCAGAAAAATTCTCACATTTTAGAAAGTTAAAACGATCAAAACAGTTCTGTATTCATTCGGTTGATAATTTCAGCTGTACTTGTAGGTCTATAATATATATATAGTCATATATATATATATATATATATATATATCTATATATTATATATATATATATATATATATATATTCTACTGTTCAAAGGTTGGGGTCACATTGAATGTCCTTATTTTTGAAGGAAAAGCACTGTACTTTTCAATGAAGATAACTTTAAACTAGTTCTAACTTTGGAAATCACTCTATACATTGCTAATGTGGTAAATGACTATTCTAGGCAAATGTCCGGTTTTTGTGGTGCAATATCTACATAGGTGTATAAAGGCCCATTTCCAGCAATCTCCACTCCAGTGTTCTAATGGTATAATGTGTTTGCTCATTGGCTCAGAAGGCTAATTGATGATTAGAAAACCCTTGCGCAATCATGTTCACACATCTAAAAACAGTTTAGGTCATTACAGAAGCTACAAAACTGACCTTCCTTTGAGCAGATTGATTCTGGAGCATCACATTTGTGGGTCAATTAAAGGCTTCAAATGGCCAGAAAAAGAGAACTTTCATCTGAAACTCTACAGTCTCTTAGAAATGAAGGCTATTCTATGCGAGACATTGCTAAGAAATTGAAGATTTCCTACTACGGTGTGTACTACTCCCTTCAGAGGACAGCACAAACAGGCTCTAACCAGAGTAGAAAAAAGAGTGGGAGGCCGCGTTGCCACTGGCAAGAAGATAAGTACATTAGAGTCTCTAGTTTGAGAAACAGACCCTCACAGGTCCCCAACTGGCATCTTCATTAAATAGTACCCGCAAAACACCAGTGTCAACATCTACAGTGAAGAGCCTGCGGGATTCTGGCTTCAGGGCAGAGTGGCAAAGAAAAAGTCATATCTGAGACGGCCAATAAAAGAAAAAGATTAAGATGGGCAAAAGAACACAGACATTGACAGAGGAAGACTGGAAAAAAGTGTTGTGGACGGATGATCCAAGTTTGAGGTGTTTGGATCACAAAGAAGAACGTTTGTGAGACGCAGACAAATGAAAAGATGCTGGAGAATGCCTGACGCCATCTGTTAGGCCATGGTGGAGGTAATATGATGGTCTGGTTTTCTTCAAGGGGGCACGTAATGTG
>NC_045738.1:28301562-28304762 GCF_008692095.1 Etheostoma spectabile | reverse complement strand
CAGTGGACAGCGCTTGATTGGAGCCAATTTCATCCTACAACAGGACAATGACCCTAAATACACCTCTAAATTGTGCAAGAACTATTTAGAGCAGAAGCAAGCAGCTGGTATTCTATCGGTAATGGTGACGGTAAAGAGAATATATTTGCATGACGTAACATGTTTAATTTTAATGCTATCGTGTTGAAGTAATTTAATGAGCTGTGTAACGTTGCGAAATATGATTAATGCATGTGTTATTTGTGTTGTACACAGCTCTACGTTGGTTGAGGACAAGGAAACCATTAAAAGTAATCAAACCATCAGTTCTGGCCTTCTCAATTTGACTGATCTACACAATAAATTGAAGAGACTGTCCTTTCCCGAGAATTTTCCCAAAGGTGTTTTGCAATTCCGACCTGACGCTGCCCTCCCATTGGTCGAAGCAGTTACGACGGGACCAACCAGGAAGTAAGGTGACAAACTGGCTGCACTAATGTTCAGTTGCTCTTAGTACGTGTTTAGCAGCGTAAAATGAGTATACTGTATAAGTTACGCAATTCTGATTCTAAACATCTATATAGACCTGGGTCTCCGACCAGAGAGTGAGGAAGAGCATGCAGTACGTCACGCGACAATCAGACAGCTACATATGAACATCTAATATACTATACTAGATACTGTACTATAAAGTTACTATAACGCACCATGTCAGTAAAAGTATGATAAGGAGAAAAGATAGATGCTGTGCACTAAGCATTCTTATTTAATTTACATTATAGAACTTAAATCTAGTCTAAGTCCGTAAGGAGTTGGAACCGGAGGGTCGTGGTTTAAGTCCCCGTCGGATGTGGATTGGTTTGCTGAGAGATGCACTTAACCTCCTGGCATCACAGTACCCCCCCAACCGCTCAGACGCTGGTCCAGCACTGGCAGCCGACTCACTCACTCTGACATCGCTCATTTTGCATGAATAGATCCTGGAGCATGTGTGTATTTCAGACCTGTGTGTAGTGATTACAAACAAACAGAGTGTAAATTGCAATTTCCCCACTGGGGCTCAATAAACATTATCAAATTATAACTATTTAATAAATATATAAATTAGAGATTTATAGAGAATATGCCCCCTTCAGATGTCTGTTGCCGTTCCCTGCCAACAGTGGGTGTTTGGATAGCCTGTCACATCTCGCTAAGAGACAGCGTCCCACATGAATAGATATGAGAGAACCTGCAGAGGTCACCTATAAACTGCGTATAAAATCTTCCAGAGCTTTTACTTCCAGCCCCGCCGACAGTGAGAGGGCAAACACCCCTCATGATGATGGATGTTCTCGCATGAGCAAAACGGGGTTTTGCTCTGTTTAATGGAATATAGCAAAGCATTTCACCATTGATTGTGTATAACTATTATTGAGACACTATGAAACCAGTAGTGGACAAAGTATTCAGATCCTTCACTTAAGTAAAAGTATAATGCCACACTGGGTGAAAAGAAAGACTCTATCACAACGAAAGGTCCTGCATTGCAAATGTTATTAAAGTAGTATATCAGGAAAAGTATTAAAGTTCAAAGTACACAATCAGAAAAATTCTCACAATTTCAGAACGTAAACGATCAAAAAGTTCTGTATTCATTCGGTTGATAATTTCAGCTGTACTTGTAGGTCTATAATATATATATATGATATATATATATTATATATATAATTATAATATATATATATATAATATATATATATATATTACTACTGTTCAAGGTTTGGTCACATGAAATGTCCTATTTTTGAAGGAAAAGCACTGTACTTTTCAATGAGAGTAACTTTAAACTAGTCTTAACTTTGAAGAAATACATCTATACATTGCTAATGTGGTAAAGCTATTCTAGCTGCAAATGTCCGTTTTTGGGCAATACTACATAGTGAAAAGGCCCATTTCCACAACTATCACTCCATTTTTCTAATGGTATAATGTTTTGCTCATTGCTCAGAAGGCTAATTGATATTAGAAAAACCCTTGCGCAATCATGTTCACCATCTAAAAACAGTTTAGGTCATTACAGAAGCTACAAAACTGACCTTCCTTTGAGCATTGAGTTCTGGAGCATCACATTTGTGGGGTCAATTAAAGCTTCAAATGGCCAGAAAAAGAGAACTTTCATCTGAACTCTACAGTCTATCTTGTCCTTAGAAATGAAGGTATCTATGCGAACATTGCTAAGAAATTGAAGATTCTACTACGGTGTGTACACTCCTTCAGAGGACAGCCAACACAGGCTCTACCAGAGTAGAAAAGAGTGTAGGCCGCGTTGCCAACTGAGCAAGAAGATAGTACATTAGAGTCTCTAGTTTGAGAAACAGACCCTCACGGTCCCCAACTGGCATCTTCATTAAATAGTACCCGCAAAACACCAGTGTCAACATACAGTGAAGAGCGCTGCGGGTTCTGGCTCAGGGCAGAGTGGCAAAGAAAAAGTCTATCTGAACGGCCATAAAAGAAAAAGATTAAGATGGGCAAAAGAACACAGACATTGGACCAGAGGAAGACTGGAAAAAAGTGTTGTGGACGGATGAATCCAAGTTTGAGTGTTTGGATCACAAAGAAGAACGTTTGTGAGACGCAGAACAAATAAAGATGCTGGAAGAATGCCTGACGCCATCTGTTAAGCTGGTGGAGGTAATATGATGGTCTGGGGTTGCTTTGGTGCTGGTAAGTGGGAGATTTGTACAGGGTAAAGGATTCTGAATAAAGGAAGCTATCACTCTCCATTTGCAACGCCATGCCATACCCAGTGGACAGCGCTTGATTGGAGCCAATTTCATCCTAACACAGGACAATGACCCTAAAATACACCTCTAAATTGTGCAAAAGAACTATTTGAGCAAAAGCAGCTGGTATTCTATCGGTAATGGAGTGGCCAAGGCTGAGTCACCAGATCTGAACCCATTGAGCTGTGTGGGAGCAGCTTGACCGTATGGTACCAATCCAACTTGGTGGCTGCTTCTGACGCGTGGGGTGAATTTCTCCAATTACCTCAACAAATTAACAGCTAAATGCCAAAGGTCTGCAATGCTGGGAATTGCTGCAAGGGAGGATTCTTGACGAAGCAAAGTTTGATGTAAAAAATCTTATTTCAAATACAAATCATTATTTCTAACCTTGCAATGTCTTGACTCTATTTTCTATTCATTTCACAACGTATGGTGGTGAATAAGTTGATT
>NC_045738.1:28301236-28301537 GCF_008692095.1 Etheostoma spectabile | reverse complement strand
CTTTTCAGGAAAACACAAAATTGTTTGGGTGACCCCAAACTTTTGAACGGTAGTGTGTTTATATATATGGTTTTTTTAGTTTTTTTGGGGGGTAGTTTAATTAATAAAACATTGTCTATACTCATATAGATGCCAAACGTTTATGGGGCACCAACCTTGTTTTGAGAGAAATGTCTTATTCAAAGTGTCTTGGAGTAGGGGAGAGCTGGGACAGTTGAAACACTTTTTAATTAAACGTATTTTACAAAGCGGTCGTGTCACACTGAAAGCTAATATTTTGTCAGAAGCAACCTACACGTGT
>NC_045738.1:28300845-28301226 GCF_008692095.1 Etheostoma spectabile | reverse complement strand
ATACAGCTGCATTTTCAGCTTTGAACAAAACCGTTCAGGAGTTATTACCGCAAAACTGGGACGTGAGTCATGTTTCATCTGTCCCTCCTGGACAGGACAGAATGAACACAGCTGCCGGGACGTATGACAACAACAGTTTAGCCATATAAAACTTCCCCACTTTAACATTTTACTGTATATCATGGATGGTACTTCCAAAAGGTGTTATTATAGATAGATTGTTTGCAGACTATGCGTCTTCTGTTTAATGTCTGTTATAACATATTGCCGTCTCACCTGAAGTGCGTATGAATCTGTTAATCTGAAATATCATGCACTGTGGATGATTGTGCTATTTTTATAGCTAGAACAATAAATTTTTCTATTTATATCATGTTTCTA
>NC_045738.1:28300616-28300835 GCF_008692095.1 Etheostoma spectabile | reverse complement strand
TGTCATTTCACTAGGTTTTTACATGGCTTATACCACTGGACATCCCAAAAACGCGCCCCAACCCGTCAGTCTCCATAGGATAACATGGGAAAACTCGACCTCCCCTACCTGGTGGGCTCAAACATATTTTCATCTTTCTAAATCTGCTTTTCCATGTCTCTCCTCCATAAATAATTGTATGAACACAGATATTTGTGCATTTACTTAAAATCCATGGAG
>NC_045738.1:28300300-28300591 GCF_008692095.1 Etheostoma spectabile | reverse complement strand
TCATATGTCTGTTTCAACTGTCCCCAACCTGGCTGGTACTCATGGATTTTAAGTAAATGCACAAATATCTGGTTCATACAAAAAAAACAAAAAAAAAAAAAAACATATGACATTACAGCCTGTTTTGCTTCTCATGTAAACAAGCATGAAATATGAAAGTCAGGGATTGTGGAGAACACTAACTGGTCTACCGAATAAGCATGTAGTTAAACCTTTAAATTAAAAACCCTCATTAATAATCAAAAAAATGTGACCGCTAATGAAGTTTACTTTTGACCATCAAAACTCGTT
>NC_045738.1:28300178-28300290 GCF_008692095.1 Etheostoma spectabile | reverse complement strand
CTGAAACTCCGCGATAAAAGGAAATAACAGGGAGATATTTGGCTGATAGGAGGAGGTTAACACGCTTTATGTTCAGACCTAAGGAAGTCTGTCTATCATCATTGCACTCGGA
>NC_045738.1:28291409-28300168 GCF_008692095.1 Etheostoma spectabile | reverse complement strand
ATGTTTCATCCGTCCCGCGTTTCAATTGTCCCGGCTCTCCCCTACTTCATTACCCACAATCCGTGATGCCTCTGATTGGAAGAACTAATGCTGCTGAGGGGGGGAGCTGTCGGTACCCGATATGTGCCAGATGTTGATCCTGTTTCACGAGGATTCACAACACTGCATTGCCTCCGCCGGGAAGCTAACATTAGTTTAGCTGACAGCTAACTTGGTTAACCGCTAGCTGCTAGCTGACTAGCTTGATTCAGTCTAAAATAATGTTACCTCAAACTAAACACTGGGGAAAGCAGTCTACAGCTGACATAACAGCTTTTATACATTTTAACAGTTGTTTTCAGGTTTTATTTTGAAGGTTTTTTTAAAGTTATTCCATGCTGTCTCAGCTAGCAGTTGGCCAAATTGACTGTTAGCTAAACAAACTTTTGCTTTCTTTATTCAGTGGTGAGCGGTGGTTTGTGGGATGAGTAGTTCCTCTGCTCAATAACGAAAACATGTACACAGTCTTGTACCTTTGACTGTTTGGGATTCTCTGTTATTCTTTTCACTCAAAATGATATGTTGTACGCTTATATGAGTCACACTGTAACGTCAATGGGAGAAATGAATGGGAAATTTACTTCCGGAACCCAAGGTCCTTTTGGAGGAGGGGCAGGACTGTTCTCCTTTGTGGGGGGGGCGGAGTGGCTTAGGAGCCCATTTGGGCTTTGGCAGAAAGGGGGGTGGGGGGGGGAGGGACTGAGAAGTTGTCGATGTTCAAATTCTTTGGCTATATCCTGGATCTTCACAATCTTACCTACAGAACCTTTAATGTAATGAAGAAAAAAAGTACAATATTTGCCTCTGAAATGTAGTGGAGTAGAAGTAGAAAGTGCCATGAAAAGAAAAGACTCAAGTCAAGTATCTCAAGTTTGTACTTAAGTACAGTACTTGAGTAAATGTACTTTGTCAAGTTCCACCACTAATGAAGACAGTTATGCTACCTGTATTTTTTTGAGCCATCAAATGTTGAGTGACAACGCAACTTTCTTCAGTTAAAAAAAAGAATAATTTGTTTTTTAATCTTTTTCATCGAATAATCTTTATTGCCCTAGATACAGGCATCTTGTCCCCTTGTGTAAAATAAAATGCAAAAAATACTGGAACAATGCTAAATCAAGGGTTCCATCAAGTCAGGGTTCACAACTCCGCGCAGCAAGACTATTCATGTAAAAAGTAAGACAATGCTCTTCACTGGATTCCTTTCACTTCCGAGTTGAATTAACACCCAACTCTCAAATATTTGATTCAAAGCATTTTAGCTCAAACATTATATTGTCGCTGCCGTATATCCAAACTTGTTGATCTGTAGAAAATGTTAAAAGGCTTATCTGAAAAAAAACTAAATGGAGCTATTTACATCAGACCAAGTCAGACAAAATTGCCTCATCACTGTTTGGGTAGTTGTCAAATCCACATACAGATGGAATTGGTTACTAATAGCATTCATTTATGAAGAAGAAAAAACAGAAAAGTTTCTGCCTGACCGCGACGATATGGTAAAAGCTTACTGCAGGTCACATCAATGACCAGGCCAAGAGATGAATATGATGGCAGTATCCAGTGATGGACTGGCCATCTGGCATTTGGGCCGCCCACTTATGGGCCACTAATGATAATTTATGGCCTTATGGAAATTAACCAATTAAATTTGGTTAATTTCATTAACGTTATTTTAAGCATGCAGCCACAAATATTCAAGATTGTACTGCGGAAAAATGCATGAAAAGATACACTAGGAAGGCAGAGTTACTAATTTCCCAACTAGGTTATTGACAAAAATAGAGCTGGTGTCTATCTCCAATAAACAGATAAAGGCAACCATAGAGCTCATCTCTATGGTATTTAAATAGATACACACACACACACACACACACACACGCGCACACACACACATACATACATATACATATATACACACACATATCTATATTTATATATGCATACATATGTATATACACATATACACACATACATACATATATGCATATATATATATACATACATACATACATACATACACACATACATATATATATATAAACATATATACATATATATATATATATATATACATACATACACACATACATATATATATATATATATATATATATATATATATATATTTATATAATCTATCACAGTGTTGTGTCCGACTGTGTCTGTGGACTGAAGAGTGATAAATAGAAGAGGTTTCTTTTCATTTTGCAGAGGGGCAGAGAAATGGGCCGCAGACTAACAAAGAAGCAGTCAACCTCATTAGACCTAATTTGACTCGGAACCAGATGTTGATCAGGTGAAGCTCCTCTGTCTCCACGACAACTAGCATCCACAAGAAAGAAGACAGGATTGAAATTACGATTGGCCTAATTCTACTTAATGGTTTTAATAGAGGACAAATGTGTGGGAAAATGACACATGGGCACAGCCTCAAAAAAGTAGCATTAGCATTCAGACAGTTGATATCACAGGTTTGGGAGATAATGGCCAGATTGATCAGGGACAGGAGATCTGCCTCTGTGCATGACACTAAATGTACACTGTGGAGTTGTTGACCAAAGTTTTAATGAGTGAGTCCCTGGTTGTTGTGTGTCTCATTCCTTAGAGAAAGAAGCAAGGACACACAGGATGCACATGTACGCACACAAGAGTTTAGTAATACATAAGCAAAGCAAAAGGAAGGGAAGAAAAGGAGGCTTCCTGATGTAATCAACAATACATTGCTCGCTTCCAAATTTAAAAATGTCAGCTTTGCAATTAGAGTAGAAACCGCATTATCATTGTTTCTCGGGTCTTCAAGGATACACAAAATGGATTTTTTTGTGAGACCGAATGTAAACATGACTGTTATAATGAGCTCCCTACAGGGTATTTTTTATTGAAAAAATAACCCTCCCAATGCTTCATCATTTGGGGCTAAAATTATTGCATCTTTTGTTTATATATTTGTTTAGAGGCCAGTTTGTCTGTGAGCCGTCATGTGCATGTTAGCACTAAACACACGGTGGAACCGGGGCTGATGGAAATGTCATTCAATTTACAGGGATGTGGTCATAAACCGAAGTATTGGACTAACCGGAATGTTTCACCTGATGATGGCACCGGAAGAAAAGTCAGATGACCACCAGGTATTAGAATTCATTCTCAAGGGACCATGAATGTCTGGACCAAAATCCATGACAATCCATTTAATTGTTGTGCAACTTGTGGGAAGTCATAAGTGAAAACGCGCTTGTCAAAGCAGCAGCAGATGGGTGGACTATTCATTTGGAGTTGGTACAGCCAATCTTCACCTACATTTGACACGGCTTAAAATCCTCTTTAGGAGGAGGTTTGTGCAGTGTTGGATCACCTGACTTGTGATGAATAGCTAGAATGATCCCAAAAAGGAGGCCAATATTGTCATCACCTCTTTCTTCAAAACTCAGTAGCTGACATTAAAACACAAAGTGACTTCAACCTACAAATCAGCAGCTCATTGACTCTACATATTATTCCGAGAGAGATAGGGACACGCTTCACTTTGAAACTTTGAAACTCTAATATCCAAGAGTATCCCCTCAAGGCAAAGTGATTCCTGTATACTAAGTTCACAAGCATAACCGTTGTCCCTCAGGTAGTTACACTGATCAGTGGGCAACTCTCAGCGCTCTTAGAACTCTTAAAAGGTGGGGAGGCCCTCAGAAAACAGTGTATTCTTTTTTGGGTTGTTTTTTATAGATTGTAAACGTGTAAAGTGTCACATTTTTGCATGTAATTTGTGTACTGAAATGTGTCATTTTTAGATGTATGCCTTGAAGTTACTATCCCATGTCTTTTTTTACTGTAACTCCAACCTGCCTATTGGACTGCAGATGGAAATTAGCCGTCGGGCTACAATCTGGCACATTTACGTGTACTGCTGTGCTTGTTCATCAATGTGCATTGTCCTGAATTAATAAAAATCAACAAAAAAAAAGAATTTGAGTGGATTGCTTGTGATTAATTAGCTGGTTGTTTAATCTCAGGCTGATGTTGTCATGGTTTGGCTGGCAGTGAATTTTAGTTTTTTTGACTATTTTTTCATCAGATTTTTTTCTGTTGGCCTGCCCTTTGTGTCTCTGCTGTTTTCTCTCTTTTTTTCCCCACTCTCCCTCCTGCTGAAGCCCGCTGACCGTGCACACCTGGATCTCATCCATGATCACCTGCTCCCGCCGTTCACACCTGCCTGCTCTCTCCAATCAACAACAGTATATCAACCCCGGTTCTTCGCTTGATCTCCAGGCACAAGCAATAACATATCCACACAATTTTCTTTAACATAGCACAAATATTAATACACTTGCATATGATATACGTGTGTGTGAGTGTGCTGCCAACATGTGACTTTGCCGCTGAGGAGCAAGACATTCTCATGTTATTTAATCCATTCTAAGGGGCTTGGTATCACCAGAAAAAGGTTACACATGTAATATTCGGAAAAATTAGTCAGAGAAAGTTTGAAACTCTGTAGAGATTGTGAGGTTTTTTTCTGCTGATGAACAACCAGAGCTGGCTCTGCTGTCAAACAGCCACAGCATAATAATGAGGACCAACCCTAAATGGTTTCCTCATGGTAACAGTTTTGTGAGACCAGTAAGACTAGTTGTATCACAGTGAAGGTGAAATCTTCATCGACACAGGGGATGCACTTCCTTGCCCAGATTCATTTACTGTCACCTATTAGACAGCGGGGCATAATTAGTTGGACTTCTTTCTTGTTCATGTCAATACATTTGTTAGAAAATACTTATTATGTCACCTCAGGCATCCAAGGGAGTGCATCAGATGTGGGTTTTTAGCTCACTCTGTTTGTGTGTTATACATGACATGTGCCCCTTGCATGTGGAGGCATATGCGTACACGGTATATGGCAGTCAGTCATGTCAGTCATCAATATCCCAGTTCCAGCTTTGAGCATTTCATCAGCCAGTCCTGAGTGTGGAGAGCAATTAGACTCCATGGTGTTCCATGTTGACAGGAAGAATTAAAGCTGATGACATTTCCCTGCTACTCAAATTGGATATTTCCCATCCTGTAATAGCTCATTACAACATCCTGGTTGAGTACACTCAGTAGACTCAACTACATAACTAAAATGGGTCGTTTGACCATCCCTGTTTGTTGAGGAATTTAAAAAGAGGTTTAACCATAACAAGAATGAGAAATGTTGTATATGGATATTTCTAAAAAAAAATGTCCACCTAAAATAACAGCCTGTAGAGCAGGTTTTGCATATTTTTATATACCAGTATTTGTCACAGTTGTAGAACAGGCAGCAAGAGAGAAACCCAAATGCAGACGAAGGACAGGCAGTAAAATAATTGAATAACTAAAGGCCTACAGTCCAAGCAAGCAGGAAAAAGGTAGAAAAAAAATACAAAAAGGGGTAAAAACCATGAAAACTTGTAAGACTGAGGCTAGTACTTTGGACAATGGAGAGACAGCGAATGGACGACATACACAGGATCACTTTTGAAACGTATGCCACCTCCACCATTCTCAGTAATTTAGTCATTCTACTGTACTTCTCGATTCAAGTGTGGTCGAATCCAGATCAAGTCTTCTTGATTCAAGTCTGGTTTTCTTGAAGACCAGATTCCCAGCTGATTATTTTTCCTCCCACACTGTGGTGTTCAAATATGAAAGAGTGAAAGTCGACATGATTGCAACACATGGAACACCTTCACCCTCCTGCCGACAATTAGATTGATAACATTTTGATTGACAGGTGAGATCGTCTGTTGTTGTTAGTGTAGCTCCCTGGCAGAGCGGAGGGAGCTCTCTCCACTCTCTTCACGGGCTCTCACAGTCCAACATTTTGACTTTTTGGAACTGCCGAGTGTCCTGAGAGGAAATGAACTGAATTCAAACACCGCATCTGACATCTGATAGCCTATTGTCATTTTCAAATTGCTGTGAAATCTTTGACTGGTCCATGTTTGAGTTGATGGGAGCACTTTTTGGAAGACTTTCCTAACTTTATGAAAAGTTTGTGATCATGGTTAACAATGCTGGCAACTGCAATTATCTTGACCAATGTCTTTCATAATTTGTAGCATCAACAAATCACAGTGTAACACTCTTCATGCACTCTCCACAGTTGTAGATTGGACTGGACGAGCCTTTATTTTACCAAAAAGGTCTCTTGAGATAAAAGTCTTTTATTTTTTTCTTTGCTAAGTGGAATGAGCAAGTCATCTTTCCCAGCTCATGTATCTTGAATGGAAATTCAATACGTTTTACAAAATGATTCCCCTTTCTTCTGCTTACTCAGCTTTTACATGCTACCAAAATAACCGCAAATGAAAACGTTACAGCCTTAAACAGTTTGATAAACTTAAGTGTTTCTTGAGTTTACCAGTGTGGGTGGTTGTCTGGATCGACGGAAGTACATTTCTAGGATAATTGCCTGACGGAGGTCCCTCGCCATCAGCTACACGCTGAGAATGGCAAGTCATCAAGACAATTTGGATTGTGCAGGCCTGCTTGGATTTTTCAGGGAATGATTGTAAAGACTTACAAGGAATACCTTTACGGCATTTACTCAAACTGGGACGATTTGGGACCGATTGGAGAGGATTGGCTGTGGATGAGGACCACTCTTACACAAAGACAGTATATATACTGTGCATACACTGGTAAGAACAAATTACATTTAACCATGTGTCCTCTCGTGTCTGTATTGTGTAAACAGTTAACTTCATGTAATTCTGAATGTGGCATTTTATTTTGCGGGGTGTATAAGTTCCTTCCTGGGACAATTCTTCAGAACCACCGCCTCTGCTTCCAGAGCTTCGCACCGCCCAAGACGTGATGTGGTTTAAAGAAAAGCAGACATCCCAGAGCTTCTTTTTTTTTTTTTTTCAACTATCTCAGAATGCTATGTGTGGAGTAGCCAGAACCCTTATGCCACAGCACAGTGGAGACAGGTCTAGAAATATAAAAATATCAAAATAATTCCTAATTTCTGCTTTTCTAACTCAAACATCAGATATAATGCCCTATAAATTAGGTTTATTGACCATACGTTCCAAAAATAATTGTAAAACTAAAATTAATAAGTTAGTGTTACGTAGAATTGAAAATGTCCAAAAAAGTGACAAACATTGAAAAAAGTGTCAAAAGTGTTGATTTTCAATTTTGACGGGAAGACAACACAAGGGTTAGGTAATTTCACACATTGTAATCAAAACAATACACATATGATTGTGTACTACCGCAGGTTACGTTTATTAAATGAAGCCCAAAATATGTCGCAGAATAGCAGCTAATGGTGTGTGTCTTACGGTTCATGCTCGGGCACACACTTTCTTGTTTTCCTGTTTTGATTGCTGCCTTGAGCCCCCATCTTGTTACATTCACCATCTCCACTCTTGTCCTCTCCTTGTTATCGCCGTGACCTTTCACTGAAAAGTCAAAGATGACACAAGAGGCCGAGCAACCATCAAATGGACTGCAACCAGGTTTAAGTGTAGAAGATAGGGCTGTAACTATCAAAATGGATACCATTTATCGGAGATGTTTCATTTAATTGGGGTCATGACACTCAACAGGGCTGATGGGCATTGGGCATCCAAAAGCCTAGGGACAGCTTGAGTTGCCGTACCAGGACACTGGTTCTCAGGCTCATAGTTCCAAATATATTCCCGATCGCTGGCCCAGCGAGGGCAACTACCACCACAGCCTTCAACGTCTGCAGTGTTTCTTATGAATTTTAATAGAGCGCTGTCACTGTGAGAGTTCATTTTAAGGTGCCACTGAGCTCTCTCTCTCTCGCTGTGAGTCTGAGGTGTGAGTGTTAAAGCAGCTCTGCCTTGACCCGACCGATCCGGCGTCTGTCATCGCACCCATCGCTGCAGCCCAAAGTTTTTTCTTATTTTTTTATTTAACCTTTATTTATCCAGGTAAACTGTTTGAGAACCAATTCTCAGTTACAAACATGACTGGCCAGAGGCTACGAAATAGATATGAACATACTTACAACTTTATAGTCAAACACATGACAACTAGAACAAGCAACTGAATAAAAAGAAATAAACCATACTGTACACTTTACATAGTCAAACGCATGACACATAGAACAAGCAACTGAATAAAAAAGACAGTCAACGAAGAAAGAAAGAGAATAAGAGCTTAAATATGTGTGTATAAATATGGTTCATGATTGTCAGCAGGAACAAGAGTCAACAATGTAATTTTGGAGGTTTTGCTTAAAGGTGGAGCCCAAAGTAATGGGAGAAAGGAGAACTCCTATTGTTGCCTGTTAGATAAACGCAGTGTGCTTGTTTGTCATTGGGCATCGACACTTTAAATGGAAAAGCTGGTGCTCTGGGTATCACAAATGTTATGTATAGAGCCGTATTAGAAAAATGCAAGTTGGGAAAGATGACAGTTTTGTACATTTTGGATTGTTGTTTGGATGGCCTAAGGGCATGGCGTATGCATCCAGTTTATTTTAGCCTGATTTAAAGCCTCTCCAACTGTCTATAGGTGACACATTGGTAGTCACCTATGACAAATATGACTTTTTGAAGGTCAACAAACGTTGCGACTTGTTGTGATAAACTCCATAAATATTGAACTTTATAAATTACTGCACAACTTTTAACATAACATATCTGTGCAATACATCTGTGCATCTTATTTATTTATTTATTTAATAATAACTGTGCACTTCAATATCTTATAAGGGGCTG
>NC_045738.1:28291301-28291399 GCF_008692095.1 Etheostoma spectabile | reverse complement strand
CCAAGGGCAATATGCAATTATACTTTTTGTAATTTAGGAATGCAAATTTATTGATTTTTATTAGTACTTTTTAATGGTTTTGTGCAATTTTATTTATT
>NC_045738.1:28277640-28291291 GCF_008692095.1 Etheostoma spectabile | reverse complement strand
ATGCTTTGTGTGTGTTTTTAAACTCGACTTGACTCTCTGAGTAACAACCGCACAAGACTTCCTATGTGTGAAAACACAAATGGTAAATAAAGTTCTTGAATCTCTTGAATTTTGAATCTGATATGCAGTTAGAGTAGAAGCTGCAATTGAACGTCACTTCTCATCTCCATTCAGAAATGCTGTGGTCACGTGACCAGCTCGCTGTCTAATCACGTCGTTCAAATGATGTGACGCACGAGATTCAAAGTTGGCAGCAACGTTTCTGCCGAGAGACTCTGGTAGCATAACTCGCTTGTTTTCATCCGCAGTTGAAGCTTTAACAAGCCTATAAAATATACATTTCTCCATGTTTTCATACGAGTGAAGGGGTTAATTATTATCACTATCAGAATGGACGGTAAAGTCATCGGACCGGGTCCGTACAGGGCGACCAAGCTGGTGAGTCTGTTGGTAACGTTAGCAAGGCACAGAGAAAGTATACGTGCAAAAGCTTTTTGTTACGTTTTAACGTTACAGTGTAGCTAAACTAAATGTGCTAAGGTTTAATTTACATTCATGCTACGCTAAACAGACGAAAGCTGACGTAACGTTACTTTTAAACTTAGTCGTAATGGTAAAGTACAGTTGTTTTACAACTACAGCGTTTAAAACATTGTCCTAACAAAAAAAGAGCCTCGCGAAACTCTTAAAAGTAAGAAAAGTCAACAAAAGCAACTTTGTGGGAAAATGGAGCTCTGCTCTGAAGTCCTATTAGTACCATAAGCACTTGACTACATGCTTAATGTTGTTGCGACTCTTTAAGAAATATGCACCATTTAGCATTATAATCACCTTTTTAACAAGAATTTTCCAAGGTGTTTACATTTAGACTAATTGCATACTGATAAGTCTAACATGTTCAAAGTAATGCTATCGTGTTTTCTATGTGAACGTAGCATGTGCCCTGGATATTAAAATTCCATGTAGCATCAAACGCAACACACTCAACTGTTTCTACAAGCTCCCTGGCTGTTGCTCGGAATCGTGAAACCCTTTCAACTTTTAATAAATTGCTACATTATTTACATTGTGCAAATTGCAAAATCGCATACGAAATGTATATATTGTAACTAGGGCCGTCCCCTCTTAGTGGATTAGTCAACTAATTTGTGGTTTTGGTCTTAGTCGACTAAGATTTCTTCAGTTGGTAAGTCATGTTTTATGCTTATTCATGTTTATTTACTCATTTCCAAGAAACTTATGTGCACATTTCCGGTGAAAACAAGACTTAAAGTGGTGCTTTTGCAGGATTTATTGTGTAGAAACTCAGTTTTACAGATGGTTAATTAATTACATTTAAATAGTGCTTTTCTAGTCTTAACCACCCCTCAAAGCGCACAGCTCTGTCGATCGATTAGTTGACAAAATCATAAGTGTTAGTCAACTAAGAATTTCTTTAGTTGAGGACAGCCCTAGTTGGAACACGTCATTTTATTTTGAAAGGTCAAGTTGATGCTGCGTTCCAGACATAATTTTTTAGCTCATAAGGTGTGTGTGTGTGTGTGTGTGTGTGTGTGTGTGTGTGTGTGTGTGTGTGTGTGTGTTTGTGTTGTGTGTGTGTGTGTGTGTCGTCGATCGATCAAAAACCATACTGGGAGTACAACATCTGGTACAGTTCACGGGTTTTTACAGTGGTGCTCAAAAGTTTAATACACATGCTTAAGTTGACTAAAAAGGAAATAAAAAATCATGTTTTGGAATTTATTTATACCTAAATAAAAAATGAGTAAAATCCAACCTTTAAGGACACCAATTTTCTTGTGAATGAATAACGTATTGTAATAAATAATGTTCTTATTTAAAATACAGGGTCATAAGTATACATACCCCTATGTTAAATTCCCATAGAGGCAGGCAGATTTTTTTATTAAAGGCCAGTTATTTCCTGGATTCAGTATTTGCATCCTGATAAAGTTCCCTTGGCCTTGAAATTAAAATAGCCCCACATCCTCACATACTCTTCACCATGCTTAGAGATAGGCATGGGATACTTTCTATAAACATCTCTCATGCAAATCAACCAGTATTAGTCTAACTGAAATAAAACCATGCCTATCTCTAAGCATGTGAAAGTATGTGATGATGTGGGGCTATTTTAATTCTAAAGGCCAAGGGAACTTTATCAGGATGCATAATATCCTGAATCCAGGAAATAACTGCCTTTAATAATAAAAATCTGCCGTCCTCTATGGGAATTTAACATAGGGGTATGTATACTTATGACCCCTGTATTTTAATAAAACATTTATTATTTACAATACGTTATTTCACAAAGAAATTGGTGTCCTTAAAGGTTGGATTTTACCTCATTTTTTAATTTAGTATTAAAATAAATTTCCAAAACGATTTTTTTATTCCTCTTTTTAGTCAACTTAAGCATGTGTATGTAAACTTTTGAGCACCACTGTAGTTACGGGTTTGACTGCCGTTCCAGGGCACTTTTTTACGGGTAGAAGGTGTTGCCTGGAACGCAGCATATTTCACCCATTTCATGTTATTTAAAATGTCCCTGTTAGCTTTTTATAGCCGACATTTTGACTTGCCATATTAGGAAAGGCACAGATGTTACTAACAAAAGTGATGGCTTCATTCTGCTCAAGTGTCTCATTGAGCTGCCAGCATGCACAATAGCAGAACCTTGAAACCATAGTAGCTAAATGGATTTCAGCCATCTTTCACTTTTGTTATTTGCACTTGTGCCTTTCTCACTGTGACAGCCAAAATGTGAAGAAAAAAATAAGCCTATTACTGTGACAAGAAAGTCTCTACTGAAAGGTCCCATGCTGAATCAGGATAAATGATAGTTTGCAGTCCACTTGAAAAACAAGAATGATGATACTATTTCTGTATCCTTTCCCTTGGTTTCTGCCTAGTTTAATCAGCAACAGTATGTCTTTTATAGGATTCTGCCAGTTAGCTAACTGTGTATAGCTTGTGTGCAATCTGGTATTGGAATACAGTTAAACAAAGGTTACAAGTAGGCCTAACATGTAAGTACAAAGTTTATTGTATTGAGGGATCAATCAATACATAAATTAAAAAAGAAGGTAGAGACAGACATACGGAGACACAATCTACACTGGTTACTTTCTGTGGTTCAGAACCTTTTATGCATCTAGTTGTAATGAATGAATGTAATGCTTTTCTTTGGGCTCTCAGGGCTAGCCTTGAGTTAGGCTTTTACCTCTCTCTCTCTCTCTCTCTCTCTCTCTCTCTCTCTCTCTCTCTCTCTCTCTCTCTCTCTCTCTCTCTCTCTCTCTCTCTCTCTCTCTCTCTCTCTCTCTCTCTCTCTCTCTCTCTCTCTCTGCTTTCATCTACTTCCTTCATTTTTTTCTCCTGGCCAACTGGATACTTTGTGAAATCTGATAACCCGTAACCTCTGCACTATCCAAAACACTGAGGAGATAATGTTCCATTTGTTGTGATAACGGCCTACTTTTTGGTGACCAGATGAGTGTGTTCCGGATCCTTTTGTGTAATTTTAATCATTATGAAGAGAGACATTTGTGGCCATTACATGCACAGCTTTGGTGCTGCAATTTTTAGTCTATGAAATTTAAGAACATGCACAAACAATATTATTCCCTAGGGCTGTATGATAGTCTATTTTTACACACATTATGTTTTGTGCATCTCTTTCTGACAGTAATTACAAAATGTCCCAGACAACAACTTGTTGAACGCATGAAACGTCATCTGTGCTCTATCAGAGTTGTAGCTTATGAATACCATGTAACAGTGTATTATTCCCTATTCGCACAGGACTAGTATTACCAGGGGACCTCATGGGATTTAGAAATTACCCCCCCCATGTCTGTGGTTTGTGCAGCGCACTTGCACGGGCTAAGCAACGTCTGTACTTTACTAGATTTTATTGACATTATCACCCACATATGATATGTAAAGGTTTTTGCCTTTTTATTATTGCCAAGTACAACTCCTAATCACAGATGTTGATTCGCACAGGGCTGATATTATCACACAACGTCTGTGCGAAGTATGGGAGGTAACTTGCAGTGGAATTTTTACTTGGCAGATTGATATGGGATTAAAAGCATAGATGACCTTCGCAATTATTACAAGCTACTAGTAATAGTCCCGTGCAAATAGAGCTTTATACTAAATTACGAAGGAGCACTCACTAAATTTGCTGTCTGTCACCAAGGTTCCACAGCATTTTTCAAACCACATTATCTGCCTTTGTCACATCTGTCTCCCATTTTTACAGTGGAATGAAACCATTAAACTCTTCCGTGGAGGCATGCCGCTGAGAAGGCACTGGGCGCACTTCCGCTACTATGATTGCAGTTTCACAGGATCCGAGGCTGTGGATTATCTGCATGAGCTGCTGAGGCGCAACTACAACTTTGGCCCCGAGGTGACTCGTTACCAGACTCTGCAGCTGCTCAGGAAGTTCCTCAAGGCCCATGTCATAGAGGACATCAAGGGACGCCATGGGTCAGAAGACTTTGAAGACAATGGCCATCTGTACAGGTGCTTCTTTTTCACCCTGTACTGTTATTTATGTTAGCTGATACACCCTTGGCATTGCTGCTGCATCTTCACAGTTTGCCCTTTCCTCCGTCAGCTAAGCCTGGTGCTGTTGTCCTTGCTCCAGGTTCCCCTTCTCGTCCCCCCTCAAGTCTTTTCCAACAAGGCCTCTGTTGAGAGACAGCGCTGACCTTCCCAGACTCATTCGCTGGGACGACTACGAAGAATTGCCTCAGCGGGAAAACATTCCACCCCTGAAGTCTGCTGTCATGGTGAGAAAAAGACAAAGATGTTTCAGCTCCTTAATTGCTTGCTTAGACTCATGCTGTGCATAAAGTGTGTACGCATATGCAAACGTAATAGAGCGCAAATGTCAAATGAAAACATTTTAAGTATCTTCCTTCTTTTAATTACTCCTGTTTGCTGACATTTACATCATTCTGCAAAATACTTCTTTACCTTCAGTGTTTGTTCAGACAGCTTCTGCAGTTGTTTCTCTGTTGAACTCAGTTCTACGGCACATCTTCATGGCTGGGTTATGTTGGGCAGCATTATATTGAAGGGTAGGTCTAGGCCAAGGGTCGGCAACCCGCGGCTCCGGAGCCGCATGCGGCTCTTTGATCCCTCTGATGCGGCTCAGCTTTTAAAAATAATTCATGAATATTTAATTAAAATGTATTTTATTTTAGTTTGTACATCAAACTAAAGACAGCGCTTCAGCTGTGGCTTACTCAATTTTCTTTGCAGTTGTATACACAGTAGCCTATAGTTTGTTTATACATGGCACAAAGACAAAAAAAGCGTTATATGCAGTGTTATTTCATTTAAAATTTCAAAAGGGTTTTGTGGCTCCCAGTGTTTTCTTTACAGTGTGAAACGGGTCCAAATGGCTCTTTGAGTGGTAAAGGTTGCCAACCCCTGGTCTAGGCGATACAGAGAAAATCAAATATCACAATATTTTTTACCCAATACCTAGACATCAATATTCCGGCGATATTGTCGGATTTTCATTTGGTGGTTTCACAAAATATTTGTCACAATTGGATTTTTGATATATAATCATCAGTAATGTGGATTTAATGACTAGGTGGATAAAGGCAAATAATAGAACAGCTAGAACAGTCTGGTAAGTTCAGAAAATGACAATTTTACTGTAATGCAGCCTTTAAAACTAGGAAAGACAAAACCTATTATGGCGTTGTATTACAATATTACAATATCCAAAATCTAAGACAATATCTGGTCTCATATTACGATATCAATATAATATTGATATATTGCCCAGCCCTATTGAAGGGTGTTTCTAATATTTTGTCCACCGTATTTACATATATGGACGGACAAAAACCGTAAACCTTACATGTAATAGTGTAATACGTTACCATCTGAAGTAAATTCAGACCTATACCAGTACAAATAGTGTAAATATCAACACATCTCTGAATCAATGTCAACAACAATTCAAAAAAAAAATCTTTTTTCTTTTACAAAGCTATGTTTTATTTCTTACATAAGTGTTTTTTGCACTGGATTGCAAGGGCTTTATTTTTTTTTTCTCACTCTGTACATCAGAAGGACACTTTTCTATTCATGTCTCCATTCCTTTTTGATCAGACGTCAGATTTGTGGAACAAAAGGCACAGTGTAGCTATTGGGGATGTGCACGAATGCAAGCTCATACGAAGGAAGGAGATAACTCCAAAGCAAGTGGACCACATCTGGAAGTCCATGACGGTTGCCCAGTATGTAACCCTTTTACATAACTTATTAAACATTTCCACTGTTCATGTTATGTGTATCTTTTGCTCTAGATTGTTGGGTCCCAGACATGTTTAAGACCATGGCATGGCACCCTGGGGTGCAGTTTGGGAACCAATGCACAAGATACTTGATGCCAACTCTGTTGTTTCAGTTTACAGAGAGTGTTGGGCCTAACGTCATTGGATGGAGTATTAAACCCAACGCATGTGAACGGCAAGCACATTGTTCACAATGTGTTCAGCGTTAATAAGACGGGCATAGTCATATTGGAGAACAAAGCCGGTATGATGTATCTGATTCACAATTACACATTAACAAATATTTGGTTGCAACTTTTATATTATGACTCCTATCTCTGTTGCATCTCCAGAGGACATGCCGTATTGGGTGGTATCAGCAATGAAATGCCTCGCCAATTGTAAGTATACATTTTGTGCTCACTCTAAAAATAATTTGAAACTGCAGTGGTAAAATCTCTAAAATGATTGAGTAAGCCTCCAGTCTTTAAGCTAAAGCACACCTTAAAGGTGCCCTGCCACACGCATTTCATTTTTTTGTGACAATGTCTGAAGCTCTACCGTGGACTCTGTCATAGGGTTGTGTCGATGAATGATATCGTCGTTTATGAATGTACGTTAGCAACAGTAGGCTAATTCACAAGGGTGCAATTTTATGTGTGTGCTAATACTGCACATCTGTTCATGTGCGCTGCAAGAGTTTTGTTTCTGTTTATTGAATGCGTTATTCAGTGCAAATATAACCGAGAACGTAGTTTAATCTCACTAATGATGGTATATTAGGTAACTACTAGAGCCTGACTGATGAAGAATTTTTAAAGCAGATATCAATACAAATATTTGGTCATTTAAAAATCAGATTTTCCGATACATCGGTCGATATATATTTAAAAAGAAAATACCCAGAAACGCGTAACAAAACATAAAACGGATTTTCCTAACATTAGTTATTTGTAGTTATTTATGAGTCCTCACTAAAATAGTATGATAATGCAGATTAAAATAAACTTATTTATTTGTCACAACAGAACAGAGGAACATCAAAATATATTAAAGTTCTGTTAAATAAAATGTATAATAATACAAACTTAAAATATGAAACTTAGAGGGTGAAACACAAGCTAACAGGGACGTTGTAGAGCGCCCTCTGGTGGATAAACAATGCAACACCATCACTCATGACATGGTTGAAGGGTGTTTCGTCTGTTTTTATTTTTTGAAATATTAATTTATCGGCCATTATAAATGCTGATACCGATAGTTTGGAAAATGCCTAATATTGGTCCACCAATATATATCGGTCGGGCTCTAGTTATTACTGTCTTTCTGCTAAAGGCAAACCTTCCACTGTACTGTTGTTACACAGATCACAGATCTGATTATGTCTTGACTTTAGGCACCGTAGTTAAGTGAAAGTAGGACAAGTTGTATTTACTGCCCCTAGCAGCGGCAGCATGTAACAATGTCTATTTACAGAGGGCATTTAAATGTATGCCTGATTGTTTCTATGTTAAGTGTTAGCTCATAGTAGTGCAAAGAAATACCCAGACTGACCAGCTTTTGTAATCAGCTTGATTTCTCATCTTATTTCTTTTCAGTGGCTAGAGCTGACAGAGGAGGTAGCAGTTCATTTTCACATTCACAACATAACACAAACACATATACGGATATGGACCTAACATATTTTTAAAAAATGCACGTAAAAGCGGTTTTGTGTGGCAGGGCACCAATGATGGTTTCAAAAGAGTATGTGCCATGTTGTCCACATGTTTGAGATGAATAAAAAAATCTCACTTTTTACCATTTTGCATGTTTAAACTCATGCATTTAACGGAGGTTAACTGTATAATTTCTTACAAGTTGGCAGTCTGTGTGAAGCACTAAAAGTGGCATCTGTCTTCTTTCTTAGGGCCTAATGCCAATGAAAGCAAACAGCCAGTGTACCCGTGTTTCGAGAGGGATGTTCTGAAAACAGTGGCCGATTACTTTCAGAGACTCAAAGAACCCCTGTTGACTTTCCATCTATATGAAGTCTTTGTCAACATTCTGAGTGAGTGCTTCACCACTGATATTTGTACACTGCTACAAATAAACAGTTGCTGGTTTTCATTTTGTATCTAGCCCGACTGTTTTCCCTCACGTCTTCTCTCCTCGTATCTCTGCAGGTCTGCTGCAGGAGCAGGAGGTCGCCACTGAGGCTCTTCAATTCAGCTGTCTCTTACTGCCGCCGCCTAACCGAAGACGCCTCCAGCTGTTACTGCGTCTCATGTCCCGGGTCTGCCAGAATCCTAACCTGCCTCCACTCAATGACACCCTTGCTACCCGCACACTGGTAAACAAATCTACGAGTTAACTTGTACTGCTTCAATGAGACTAGGATTGTTGGGAAATCCCAGAAAGCAGCATGGCGTTATAGGCACACTGTGATAAACAATCTATATAAAACAAATATGAACGTTTTGTAGTTCATATACATACTACCTTTTTAGGAAGCTTTTTCATATTGTGTAAGAGAGGTTGAATTCCAAAGTTTGTCTGTATTGGACTTTGCAAGGTGACACATTCTCAAGTGGGGACAAGGAAACAAACATGCAGGCCAAGGGGCAGAGAGAAAGTGCCGGAATATTGTCACTTCTGAATCCTTGCTACCTATTAAAAGTCAATCTCTTCCTAGAAACGTGGATTGGAATACCGAGTGGTCTGAATCTGCCCATGGTAGACGTGGCCATACATTTCCGAGGATTTGAATTTTATCAATCGACCACTGCAATGCGTATACACTAACTGCACAATGCTTGCTATTTCTCCTATACAATATATATATATACACACACACACACACACACACACTATACTATACAGTAGCTACTAGCGATATGCCGTTAAATCGAGGTCGTTATTGGACTTTTCAGAGGAAGTGATTTATCTTGTAATTTTTATGCAACAGCAATGTAGGCGGGCACTTTTTTTTTGGGTGTTAGTCCTTCTGAGTGTATAGTTCTTTCCCTAGCTGTACAATCACAGACCGAAACATTTCGCGGGCTCTTCTTCGGCTTTTCAGCCATGCCTTCACCTGCTGCAGCAGTCCTCTTCGTCTCCAAAGCTGAATGCTGCTGTTGTCCTTCAGCAGTGACGTAAAGAGCATTCCTCTAGCTTCTGCGCGTGCATGTCATCGGACTACACTGTTTCATTGCCATACTGAGAAATAGAGTTTTGTGAAGCTGATTAATGTCTCCACAAGCTTAATTAGCTTAGTATGAACTGATTTGGCAATGGCTTGAATGCAATGGACATACATTAATATAAAATAGTTGCACACTATAGCTTTAACAACAATTGCCAGTGTCATCATGTTATATCTGAAGAACTGCAGTATTTCAGTGCTATTGTTGATGGCTGTCTCACATGTGGTATACTACAGATAACGTGAGAATTGTGTATTAATGGAATGATACCCCTCATGGTCACTGCAGCACCAGACTTGCACTCATTTCCTCACAGAATCCTGACACCATAGAAAAAAACTATCATGCCAAATCCTCTCAGGGGAACTACAATACTTTATAAAACACTCTTCACTACATAAACAGAAGATCTTTCAAGTAAAGTCACTTTAAAGTAAAACTGCAAAAAGCTTCAGGAATAGCTACAGCAAGTGAAGTAAGGTGCTTCTCACATTGTGTACACCATCAATATGATTTTGTTGTAACGTGATTAGAATAGTTGGTATGTAGTGTAGCTGGTAGTTGGTTTCTAACCCTTGTACTGTTGTGGTCTCTGTCCAGATGGTGCAGATGTTCTCGCACTGCGTTCTGGGCTCAGTGGATGAGATGGACCTGGATGAGCTGCTTGCCACTAAATTGGTGACCTTCATGATGGAGCACCACAACACCATCTTCCAGGTTCCTTCCAAGCTGCGTCGCCAGGTCGAGGAGCACCTGTCGCACCTCAAAAGAGTTCAAGTCAGTACACTGTTTGGAGGGACTTCAGTAATCGTATCCTACAGACTGAAGAAAAAAAATCCAAAATCACACTATAATCATTTTAATTTCTTTCAAATAATTTTCAATGAAAATGAGTGATACAAAAACGATCATTCCCTCCAATATTGTGAACCATATTGCAACTGCAATATCGACCAAAAATGATCTCAATTGGATATTTTTCTCATATCGTGCAGCCCTAGTACCAAGCCATATCTGCGCATCATTTGTGAAGATGATAATCCAGATTGGTTCCATCATCTTGCCAAGCACAAAGTGTGAAAAAGTAGTACAGTCACTGGTAAATATAGAAATGACTTACAGCCACATAAAATCAGGATATTACACACATTATATTAATGTGAGTGGAAAGCACTTGTCGCATTAGCTTGAGGCCATTCCCCTTCGTTGTTGTTTAGTGGGCATTCACACAGCCGGCCATACAAAAATGCCGCATTTTAAATGGGGATAGTAAATGTGAATGGACTGTTCTTCTATAGAGCTTTTCTAGTCTTAACGACTACTCAAAGCACTCTTATATAGAACGGGAACTATTAACCATTCACGCACATTCATACACTGTGGCCAAGGCTGCCGTACAAGGTGCCACCTGCTCATCAGATAAACACACACACACATTTAACCTCCGATGGCGCAGCATCAATAGCAGTTCGGGTTCAGTGTCTTGCCCAAGGACCTACCACTGAGCCACAGCCACCCCAGTAGTGCGTTTAGGCTGCGGCAAGGTTGAGACTGACTCAACTTTTGGTGAAACGCAACCCAAAGTCATGCTGCGGTGGCATATAACCTGTACTTAGACTTGTCCGTGCGTTTGAGGCGGTGTGAGAGTCTGTGCAGGAAACATCACTGACTCTATTGCTGCCACACAAAATTTTAAAACACAAAACACAAGCACTGAACTGCCAAGGAATTAAACCGCTAAATGTTTAAAACAACAAAGCACAGTCAATCTTTCTCACATGTCTCTTTAACTTTCTCTGGGAAATGAAGCTGCCTTCAAGTGCGGACGGAAACGCCAAGATCTATGAACAATGTGACGGAAAACCGTAGCCTAGTCGTGAAATATAAAGTCTACTTGTGCTACATTGGGAGGTTAAAGAACACAACAGGACGTCACAAATTGATCCGTTTCACTGACCCTACCCCCGCCACACAACCTTGTGGCAAATTGTCGGATCGCAGCCTTAGTGTTCATCTGTAAAAATCACTTATTCTGGTTTGCGTCTGTAGTTAACTGACATCTGCAGGAGTGGAGGTGGGAGCAGCTGGTTAGCAGCATTTTTGCAGAATGATCCTGGCATGAAATTAAATTCACAAAATGAAGATATGAGAGTTTAGTTTGTACATCAATAACATTAAATGAAAGAGGTATTGCTAATCCAAATCTGATATTTAATACCAACACTATCCCTGCTGTACTGAAGCCTGCTTTTCCTGCAACTGGTTCATATCTGTTGCCATGGGAAACACCATACAATACCAGAAATGAGGCAACCATAGGATGTTAATTCCCTGTGTTCCCTACTACTTGAAGGTTAACCTGTTTTCTTTAATGTAACCCTATAACTGTAGCGTTTCTTTAAATGAATAAGTGGGCATGTGGGCCAGCATATGGTATACATATTTTTAGTAGACTATTGTTGGTGGGTTCATATTGATTTGTGCATGTTTTTTGTTTTTTTTGGCAGGTACATCAAAAAATGTTGACAACACACTGTATTGATATAATTGATTTGATCTTTTTAGTCCAAGAGTGGATGGATAAGCGTACACATCCCACGTGTGTGAATAAGACTGAAAACATGATGTCATCTTAACTGAATGCTGTAAATGAGGTTTTAAAACGGTTACCACTCTTTTTTTTTTTTTTTTTTTTTTTTTTTTTACTAGTTATGAGTTATCCTCATTTGGGGAACATGTACGTATTACCAGCAGCCACCCACTGTGTTGTGTTTAGGGTACCAACCAAATTACGTCGGTACTACCGAGGACTGATTCACGTTAAATCAAGCGGTGCCGAATTTCGGTATCTGACAGCATATCTGTCCCCGCTGCATGTTAAGAGAGAGCGGGGCCCAGCTCTGACACACGCAGGAGGTGCGGTGCAGACAAAGTGAAACTACGTTGCCTCACAGAGTCACGGCATTGCCGATAAAGTGTTGTGACAGTTTTTTTAAATTCCATGCAGACATTGTTTGCTGAAATATAATACAATGGCGGGCTGAAAACGATCGCAGTGCGGTTACACTTCCTCTGGGACAGGCAGGCATAACAGTGTTTTCTGTTGCCTGGTGACTGACTGACAGGCTGGAGGTTGTAAGGCAAGGCCACTTTATTTTTTTATCACATTTCAGCAACAAGGCAATTCAAAGTCCCATTAAAGACCAGAAAGATAGATAGATAGATAGATAGATAGATAGATAGATAGATTAATGATCCTTGACAGACAGACAGATATATAGATAATAAGATACAAATAAAACAGTGAAAGTCCCAGTGCAGTGTAAGAAATGAAGAGCTTTAGGATACTGGCTGTATTCTTTTTGTATAAGTGCTTTTGCTTGTTTTGCACAAGAACCTTGACCGTGAGTAGAGTAGACATTCCTAATGTACTTCCATTTACTTCTTGATTTTTTTAATACTGTAATAAAAAGCAGGAGAGCAGCTATCCAGAAAATCAGTTTGTCACAAGAGTTCATCGCTAACTTTTACATTAACCCAACATTCCCTTTGTGTCTTCTATCAGATCAAATACGCAGGTTCAGACACGGACAGCAGTGCATCTCCAGCATTCTGTAAACAGATCAGCAGGGTGGAGTCCGAGGAGCAGAAGGTAATAGGAACCCAGACCCCCCTGCAGGCACTGCTGGAAGGCCTGATAGCAGACAAAGAACTCCCTGCCAAGGACAAGAGGAAAAGGCTTAAACAGGTATGGCTATACTATGTTCAAATGTGAAATGTTAAAATATAGGAGGCGTCTCTTTGATTTTGCTGCATCACAATTTCAGATTTCTCAAACATTGTACTGTAAAATATACAAATGAGCCATTTTTGTTTACAAATGTGCTGGTATACTCACCTACGAGCACAACCCCCATCCAAACTGTATGTGTTAGGTCCATTTTGGCATGTAATGGACAGTAATGATGCACATCCTCTGCTTTTCAGTTCCAGAGGTCCTACCCAGAGGTCTACCGCAATCGATTTCCCACAGAGGAAAGCAAGGCTGCCGTAGTACCTGATAAAGCGCCACGACTCAAACCTCACCTCATGTTTTTCAACATCAAGAAACCCTTCCAGCCCTTTCAGAGGAGCTGGAGTTTTAGGGCGTGATCTAAT
>NC_045738.1:28271764-28277630 GCF_008692095.1 Etheostoma spectabile | reverse complement strand
CCGAAACAACTACACTGTAAACACATCTCAAGTTCAGCGTCGTGAGGCTACGAGCTGTAATGGTGCTCTGCTGACACACACTACAATTAATGTTTTAAAAAGGATGACTTGGACTTTGTAGCACTGTTAAACTGAGATAATAATTTAAAGGGTCAGTTCACACAATGATAATAATATTAACAATAATAATGATGGCAAATGACCACAGAGCTTGATTAAGTTGCAAAACGGTAGCGACTAACTAAACTGCAAACAATGACTGTGGATAGCTGAATTGACCCTTTTTAGCAAATACATGTTTTACTGTGTTGATAGAAAACTTTGACTTAGTGTATCTGTGTTTCTTACATTAACACTTAAAAGAACCACTGATGTTTCTTAAATTAAATTACGTATTGGTAAATGTTTCTAAGATATTATGCTAGAAAGATGTACTAAGCACACTGGCTATTTCATATATATAATGTACTATAACAGAAATATTCTGGCGCATTTCTTGGTATTCCTTAGCCTTCAAACTGATTGTGATATTATGAGATGGACTCTTGCAACGATACATTTCATTTTGATGAATACTTGCTGATGGAATGGTCATTTTGATCTTCGAAACTTAGCCTAATCTAAAAGATATATAAATATATTTTTGTTTTGTTTACTTTGTCAGTTAAACAGTTACTTAATGTCAATGAACATATCAAGGGTTATCTAAGAAAGGGGTGAATGTGACGTGTTACATAACTGAGATGCTGTAGTAGGAAAAAACTGACTTTCTCTCTTACCCCCTTCTTACACCATACTTGACTGGTCCTGCTTCATGTGCACTCTTAAAAAGACTCATTTCATGTTTGTACTTGGTTGTATTATGTATATAAGAACTCTTGATTGGTACATATTTCAAATACTTTTCATTGAATATTTTCAATGTCTTTTTGTCATTTTCTATTCGTCATGTCAATCAGGTTGTTTTTGTCTTAATTTGAGGCTTACATTGTTTTTATTTTTAGAATGATTAAGTGCTGATATACCTATATGGAGTTTCATTAATGCTCTTGAACAAATGTCATAATGCTGGAATAACTGTTACACTTGAATTGCTGCTCCGTGCTGGGAAGATTTGACTGGATAATGATGCTGATTTCCCGATAAACATTGTAATTGGTAAATGTAACTCTTTTGTTGTCCTCGTTCCTGGGGGTTATAGTTACAGTATATATGAGGTTTTGATGGAACCAAAATGAACATAGGTGAAGTCCATCCTCCTGTGCATCACCACCGCCTGTAGAACGGTAATGTCACTGCAAAAACAGCCACAGTCTAATGGTGGTGATTTAAGTCTCATTTCTGTAGCTTTTTTTCTATTCAGACCCAATCTGGAAAGCAGATATGTAATGTTTTAAATGAAATAAAATCCATAAATTCCTTTAGGGTATTAACACTGTGAGTACTTTATACTGAATGCAACGGCAGTTTGAATGATTTAAGAGCCCGTACACTTAATCATTGTGATGAAATAACACGAGCAAGAGCCTGAAAGTTGCACACATACAGTACTTGATAGATTTTTTTTAATTAAAGATATTGCACTTGTCCATATTCAAGTAATCTTAATTAGCATTTTTCCCCAGACGTGTACTCCAGAGTGACATCGTCAGCCAGTTTCATTTCCTCTTTTTCTTTTCTGTATGTTAAAATCTTTTAATTGGTGGTAACCATACGCCATGATCGAGATAAACCTCCAGGGTGCTAAGACAGATTTTTGTGTGCCAGCAAAAGAATTGCAAGACAGCAGCTGACACCTGCAGGAGTTTAGAGAATCATCCCACACAGTAAACACTTTGGCTCGTACGCGGAGGTGGTAAGAAAGCTTCAGTAACCCACAAAAGTCATAAATGTGAAGTTTCCCAATGTTGAAGCAGCTATGCATATACTTTTTAAGCTTATTTTCAAGTTACTCCAGTGGCACCAAGTTTTTGTTTTTTGTCAAATTACTAACTGAGTGAAAGTACGCGGTCTTTGGCCTTTAACACTGTCCAGTCCAAAGGCAAACAGCGTTGATTGTTGTCACATTATCTTTTGATACTACCACTAGGGGGCGTCAAAGTTGGACATTTTGTGTGTTGAGAAGTGTCAAAGCACATGAAACAAGAGTGACTGCTTGTATCTACAGGAAGCATTGCAGCTGATGGAATGGGTCATTTCTATTTGAGCCTGTAAAGCTGCCTACACGGGCCCAGAAGTGTCATTTCAGAGTTCAAGTCTACTTTACGCGCATAACGATAGTGGCTGGGTGGATTGGATCCGGGACCTGTCTGCTTTCTGTCCCCAGAGTTGGAACTAAACTGGGGGAGAGCGTTCAGTTTTTATCCACCACATACCTGGAACAAACCCAGAAAACTGCAGGTCCGCCTCAACTCTGTTCTTTTAAATCAAGGCTGAAGACCTTTCTTTGTGATGCTGCCTTCTTCTTATACTGCACTGTAACTTCTCATTTTATCTGTTTTTATATTTTTTACGGAAGTTACATTGTTGAAAATTGGAAGTGTAAGACAATCTATAAGCATATAATGAGCATTAAAAAGTACGTGCAGTGAGACCAGCTGTTCTGTGAACTGCAAGCATTGCGGGTGGATTCTGTGTAAAGCAATGGCTTGAACGTTGTCCCACACTAGCGTCGTAAAATTGTGTTTTATCTCTTTTTATATTTTTTATTGTTTTTCACTGCTCTTTAATGTTTCATGTAAAGCACGTTGAATTGCCCTGCAATTTGGCTTTTATGTATGCATGCCAACATTTGCCCATTGGCAATGTAAAAAGTACAGTTGAAGATGATGCCAATGTAATTAATCTTCCGGGATAGTAAACCAAAGTAGCTTATTATAAGACACATCTAAATTTTGACCTGACAATGGCCCTAGATGGAATGCAGGATAAATAAAGAATAACGTTCATAGCAATTCATCAAATACAGTACTTGTCGAGATATTGAACAAATAAAAACAATGGTGGCGCTAGGGGATCAACAAAGTCAGTTGGCTTCACCTGTGGCGACCGTGATTGTCTGTACAAAGTTACATGGCCAAACTATCTGCTAGTTGTGGAGATATTTCACAAGATAATTGAAGATTTTAGGGTCCTGTCTAATAAAGGTCTAAAATGCCCCAAAATAATCTTAAAAATAGAAAGATTTTGACTCGATGGTGGCGTTACATAAAAGGTCAAGGCATCGCCAAATTCATTATTATTCATTCTCTCAGGCCCGTGAAAGTCTGTACACCGTTTAATGGCAATCTTTCCAACATTTGTTGAGATATTTTAGTCTGAAACACACGGCCTGCATGGTTCTAGATTTCACTCAATTTGAGAGGAAAAAAAAAAATCAACTTGCATGTTAGCTTTAATTTGCACCTTTCATAGCAAATTCATCATTTTAGCAGTCATGCCAGAGTATTTTCGTGGGCTCGGTATGGGATGAGAGCGACAACTGATTCCCATGTCACCCTCTAGTGTGTGACCGATTGGCTAAGAACCAGAACATCTCCAATTAAACCTGCTGGATTGGGCAGTGTGCATTTGATGTGATGTGATGTTGATTTGAAACACATTTTTATCACAAGATTAGCCCATGTAATACTAATATAATCAAGTTTTTGTGATAAAAGCAATGCAGACAGATACAGGAACTAGAGATACCAGCAAAAGACAATCTGAGTATCTGCAAGGCATCGAGGTTGAGGAGACCCCTCATCGGCCCTCTGGCCAAACTCAGACATTGAATTTGGTGATGTTATAGAACCACACATTAAAAAAATAACTACTGAACAACTGTAATGTAATAACCCCCCTAATGACTGCAGATCTCATTTAAAGAGGCTTTAGTAGCAGGCTAATGACTCTGTAGAAGGTAATGATAAAAATGATCACATGATGCTAATGAATGGTGGCTTGGAGAGTCTATGGTAATTATGCTTCAGCCATTATCAGTGCATTCATATTCCGGCCTGCAGATAGTGCAGTAGGGGTTCCAGTCAGGGGGACAGAGACTAGCCTCAGCACTGGCGTGAAGGAGAGGGAATTAACTCTATCATCAGGGACCTCTTCAGCCTTTGTAGCCATGAGAGCGAAACCCATCCTGAATACAAAACGGCCGATCTTCCGTTATTATGTGTCAAGATTGTACAGCTGGCGTAATGTGCAGCTTTATCTCTATTCAGGGTCAACATGTCTGATCTTTAAGTGTTGCTGAAAGGGTCTATCTTATGTAAATTTAGCCAAATATACAGAAAGAAATGTTGTACCATCATTTTTTCTGATTACTGTTATTACCTATTTCGGCATGGTATGAAGGATAGCACAAAAAAATACAATTCAGAGACAACGTTCAAATACAAATATATATATATATATATATATATATATATATATATATATATATATATACATATATTCTGTAAGTAACAGTGCGTGTTCTAAAGTGCTAATCCGTAATAATTTCATTCCTTTTTCCTTATTGTTGTATTTTTTTCCTTTGTGAGGTATTACTCGTCTTCTGCAGTTCTGACTCTGTCAAAGTCGCATGTGCCCAGCCATAATACATTCTTTTTGTGTACTTTGTGTTAGTGAGTAAGCCGCTGCTATCCAGCTGGCAAAGCCCATGCTGGTTCCCTAATGCTGTTCTGGGAATAGACATGTGGTATTTGGTGTTTCACTCTGAAAGGGTTTTGGCTCTGGACCCGAATGCAATGCAACACAGGGATAAAGCAAATCCTGCTGTATTTTTTTTATATTGTCCCTCTATCACGTGCAGAAAATACATAGACATATGAAATATGAAAATGAAATATTGGCCAGTTTTCTAGCACTGCCAACACTAATTTGGTGGATTAGTTTCTGCTTCTTCTGGGTTTTTTTGCCAGCAGCAGACGCATGATATTTTAGGTGACATTCACTTATCCTGAACTAAGAAGAAAAAAAAAAGATCTTAATTGACTCTGATTTTAAATTCTCTGCAGTAACCATGTCTCCACTAATGCATCAGTCATAATTACAAGAGTGCAAACAGTCACAGCGTGATGTCCACCTGTTCTGCGGAGAGGCAGCAAAACCGTTTCTCCTACTTTCTCTGACTACTCAATGCACCATGTGGTACTGTTACTGCAGGATTATGCAAACACAAAGGTGCAGAATAGGAAGCTAAAATCCAATGCACATACCTTTTTGGAAAGTTAGGAAGATACTTTCCACAAAACGTACATGCATTGATTTATATCTTGCTTTTCTGCACCTTAGTAAGTCTTGGGTTAATTACAGCTTTTCTTTCATTCAACAGACAAGCTTAAGCACAAGTAAGAACTGTAGAAGCTAATATGAGACTGGCAAAAAGAAATGAAGTAAATTAGCAGTGCTGAAGTTTCATGGAAATAATTGCGGCATATACTGTATGCATGACAATGAATAACTTCAAAGGTTAAATGCTGCAATACACACACTTGGTAATAGCTTGATCTTTTCAGTCCCGCTCTCTTTTTTTAAAATATGTATCTGGTCTGAACCGCTGTTCAGTGAAGCTCAACCTGAACCCATTCTCGCTCCATCAATGTCAATTAGATAACAGCAAATTTTGAAGGAATGAAGCTGTGCTGCCTGTGCGTGTGGGTAAAATGAGCACCCTGTTTGCTTCTGAGTGAGTGAGTGAGTGAGTGAGGGTGTGTATGTGTGAGTGTGTGAGTGAGTGAAGGTGTGAGTAAGTAAGTGAGTGTGTGAGTGAGTGTGTGTGAGTGAGTGACGGTGTGAGTGAGTGAGTGAGTGTGTGTGTGAGTGAGTGAGGTATCTTTAAGTCTACTTGTTGATCACGGGGGGGGGGGGGGGG
>NC_045738.1:28270440-28271754 GCF_008692095.1 Etheostoma spectabile | reverse complement strand
AGTGTTTCTCTGCTGTGTGCAGCAAGAGGGCTTTTTGTCTCTTATCCTTTTCTGATGGAAAAAAAACAGTGTGAGTGGCACTAAGCTTTTGTGCTGATCTCAAAGTCTGGCTGTAAGATTAGCAGCAATATGACATTTTTTCTTTATGACAAAGAAATGAAGAAGCATTATGTAGCCTAATAGAAAGCAACCAAAAAAAAAAAAGATTGATTTTCTTCATAATTATGAAGAAGACACACTTTATCGATCCCCTTACATATTCTGTGTGTGTGTGTGTGTGTAAGCGTGTGTGCGTGTGAGATGTTGTTTGGAGAATCTGATCTACGTCATAGCGGGTGTATTGCTGGGTACCCACTGACGTGTAGAACTTGGTGCAGTTTGAACATGCAACACGCTCAATATTAATAAACCAAAGAAGTCTGTTTTGCGGAGCAGGGCGTGCATGCATGGTCAGAATCAGTGGTAGAATACAGATCTATTACTCAACAATACTGCAGTGCAAAAATAACAAGTAAAAGTCCTGTATTCAAAATCATACTCAGTTTAAAGTACAAATTTACTTAAAGTACTAAAAGTGAAAGTACTCATTATGCAGAATGGCCCATCTCAGGAGCATATTACTTAATGATATAGTGATGCAATCATTTGTTAATGACTTTAATGTTGTGGCTGGTAAAGGTGGGGCGGACTTTATATACTGTTGGGTAGCTTAATCTACTATAAGACATCATCAATTATTAGTTGTATATTTTGTTTTAATCATCTAAGTCTACAAGTAACAAGAGCTGTCAAATAAAGTGGAGTACAGACGACAATATCGGCCTCTGAGACGAATGGAGTAGAAGTATGATGTAAAATAGAAATACTCAAAGTGCATTCACCTTGAAAATTGTATATTGCAGTAATTGACCACTGGTCAGAATGTTTGCTACTGCCAGCGGGAGTACATCAAACATGAAGAAGGAGAGGCCGGAGAGATCAGAGATGTTACAAGCATCCATCTCCATCCTCTTATCTGGTATCGGGTCGCGGGGGCAGCAGCTCCAGCAGGGATCCCCAAAGTTCCCTTCCCTGAGCCATATAAACCAGCTCCGACTGGGGGATCCCGAGGCGTTACCAGACCAGGTTGGAGATATCATCTCTCCACCTAGTCCTGGGTTTTCCCCGAGGCCTCCTCCCAGCTGGACGTGCCTGGAACATCTCCCTAGAGAGGCGCCCAGGAGGCATCCTTACCAGATGCCCGAACCACCTCAACTGGCTCCTTTCAGCGGCTCAACTCCGAGCTCCTCTCGGATGACTGAGCTTCTCACCCTA
>NC_045738.1:28268880-28270430 GCF_008692095.1 Etheostoma spectabile | reverse complement strand
AGGGAGACGCCAGCCCCCCTCCTGAGGAAACCCATTTCGGCCGAAAATGTTACAAGCATCAGCAATGTAACTTTTGGAATGAAAGCGTTTGCTCCTGGAAGTAGCCTGGTCAAAAATAGCTAGCTATTAGCGAATGTAAGCACGTGACACCGCAACTTTGTGGTTCGGATGGGCGGTTCTCTATGAAAACTGAAAGTAGAAATACAGAGTGCCAAGCAATCAGCCTGTTTCCAATGGGGTACTGTACTACTTCTTTAATAAGAAGCAGAATCTGTTTATTAGTTTTTACTGAAAGGACAGTCATGAATTATTATCACTCTTTGCAGTTCTAATGTGAAATATAACCATGGCTGTGAGACCGCCAGGTGAAAGCGTCAGAGGCAGAGTTGCTCTTAAAGGCAGGAATAAAGATAACTTCTACATCAACAAGAGCCTTAGATCTTCTGTTGCTGCAGCAGCCTGAGTGATATATAACAGACCACCCTAAATAGCAAAGAACACATTGTGGGGTCTTATTTATAAAAGTGGCGTACGCACATTTTCAGCCCTATTTTGTGCGTACTCCACTTTTATAAATAAGACTTCCCACGCCAAGGTTGTGATTTATAAAAATCAAACTTGACGGGAGAATGTGCAGTCCTCCACGCAATTTCTGACCCATGTGTACGCACATTTTGGAGACAATGGCAACTGGTGACGCAGATGGTTAGGTGGTGAACTGAAGTCAGACTGTAGAAAGTCAATGTGGGAATAATGATTACTTGTTATATTTCTCAAGTATTGCTTGCCCCACACACGTTGTTTCTCTCCATATCATCCACGTCATCATGAAGATTAAATCCAGCAGTGTGATTTGCGCTTGTACTGAGTGATAATTGTCCCATAAACACCTTGTAAAATCCAACACAAATATCTTAAATCAAAATTTGTTCTTAATATTGAATCGGCGCTGTCTCACTGTCACATTGTCCGCTATGGAGCACAGGAGGAGGAGATGGCCCGACTCCATGTATTATAGCATCAAATACCCTACCATGAGATAACGGCAGAACACAGTGTAAATAACTAAATGCCTGTGCATATATAATCAAATGTCAAAGTCTGAAAATACAGCCGTTAAGCTCTCGCGCAATCGTTACACTTAATGTCCTCGTTATCATTCCGAACTCTGCTGGTGACAAAACCTGCATGGAGAAAACTGCGTTTGCCTTTTCCACTTTCATCTTCAAATTGTATCTCTGGGCGGGGGGGATATAGTTGATGCTGGGCTTTTGGCAAGGTGTTAACAATCACAAATTGTTGTTAACAAAAATCCTGCAGTGACCCCTGTGCGTAATGCTGCATGATGGCAGTGCTGGCTCTGAAGGAGGACTAACCCCCAATGGAAGAATCAGGAGTGAACGAGACTTCAGGGACCATGACGATGACTGGCTAATAGGCCGATTTAAATTCCCTAAAGCTGTGCTCTTGGATCTATGTAGTGAATTGGGCAGCAGCTCCAGCGGGGAACCCCAAAGTTCCCTTCCCTGAGCCATATAAACCAGCTCCGA
>NC_045738.1:28265554-28268870 GCF_008692095.1 Etheostoma spectabile | reverse complement strand
CCGAGGCGTTACCAGACCAGGTTGGAGATATCATCTCTCCACTTAGTCCTGGGTCTTCCCCGAGGCCTCCTTCCAGCTGGACGAGCCTGGAACACGTCCCTAGGGGAGGAACCGTGCCATCCCGGTCCAACTACAGGTCCTCGCAACTCTGGGGGCAAACGCCTGGTTACCGCTAAGTGTTTTATATGAATGTTATAATCTTTAACTTTATCACTAAGACTGGTTTGAGTATAATATAGTTCAGGTTAAATCTTCTTTTATACCTGTAGGTCTGGTGTGTATCAAAACTTGTCCCCAAGTGCCGTAAGGGCGTCTGAGAGTTTTTTTTGCTTTTTCTCCGCCAGTCGCCATGATCCGGAATGACTTGAACAACTGCCAGGGTCATTAACATACTTATCAGCATTGACGAGGTGCTTTGCATTGACTATCTATGGTTAAAAAATCTGTGTGTGCAGGGCGGGATAGCAGGCGGATTCATGTATGCACACTTGTGGGTAATCTGTGATTTATAAAGGGAACATTGCATAAACATGTACACACCTGTTTTATAAATCTGTTGTTTTTTTCGCATACGCCATTTTTGGCTTTTGGGCATACACACGCTTTTAGAAAGGATCCTACACACAGTTTTATAAATGAAACCCCTGGATATCTGATCAATTCATTCAGGGACATGTAGATAGAAGCAGGGACGCTAAACAGGGCCACACACTGTGTAGTTGCAGGTCAAGCCAAGCTTGTGACGAGAGAAGGCATCCACAAAATCTGTCATCATATCAAATCAGATATCTGACAACTTCAGACAGGAAAAATAAGTAAAGTCACAAGTAAATAAGTCACAAATACAATTGGAATCTGGAACTATGCATTTGTCTAAGTCAGCAAGTTATTTATTCCCGATATGTTTATTAGTAGTCAAACCCATGTGAGTGTCAGCCAGCCTTGCTAACCAAAACAGCCATGGTGAATAATAATGAGTTGGAGAGAAAAAAAGTTAAGATAAAGTGCATGGAGTTTAGTGCCAACAGATCTCACAGTCTGATCACCCACTGCACCTATCACAGCGTACTTGTTGCCGTAATGTTTTATGTATGCAAACAGCGTTTTCCTCATGAATGTTTGAGATGATCAACCCACACTATCAGAACGGAGTTTTACATAAAATTAATTGGATTCATTACTTTTCCAAATGCACACAAATGGCCCTCATTTGGATGGAAGGAAGCAAGTGTTTGTGTGTGTGTGTGTGTGTGTGTGTGTGTGTGTGTGTGTGTGTGTGTGTGTGTGGTGTGTGTGTGTGTGTGTGTGTGAGGTGTGTGTGTGTGTGGTGTTGTTCTGTTTGTGTGTGTGTGTCGGTGTGTTGCTGTCTAGGTGTGTGTGTCAGTGTATAGGTGTGTGTGTGTGTGTGTGTGTGTGTGTGTGTGTGTGTGTGTGTGTGGTTTGTGTGTGTTGGTGTTGGTGTCTAGGTGTTTGTGTGTGGGTGTGTGGTGTGTGTGTAATTGTGTTGGGTGGTGTAGGGGTGTCTGTGTATGTGTTAAGTGTGTGTGTCAGTGTGTAGGTGTGTGTGTGTGTGTGTGTCATTGTGTTGGTGTGTCTGTGTGTAAGTGTGTGTGTGTGTGTGTCATTGTGTTGGTGTGTGTAGGTGTATGTAAGTGCTTGTAGGTGTGTCTGTGTATAAGTGTGTGTGCGTGTCGGTGTCTAGGTGTGTGTGTGTGTGTGTGTGTAAGTGTGTACATGTGTGTGTCTAACTGCAAATTTAACTTAGGCATTATCTTCCATGTTTTCCATGCATTCCTCTTTATTAAAATTCTTCACAATGTAGTACATCAAAAGAATTGCATTATTAATACATAATATTGTTGTATTATTCACACGACTAAAAGCCTAAACGCAGTAAAAGTGTCTTACAAACATTTTGAAGAACACCGATTCAAATGGCCAAACGGGCCCCAACAGCAGTATGAGGTGCATCAAACTGCCTAAAATAGCCATCCAAATAATGTTTGTTGATGCTTTATAAGTGATTTCTTAGTCATTACCAAATACATAATATGTTATATACGGCAGTGCAATATGTTAGTTGTGCAATACATAAGCTATTGGATTGTTCAGTATTTCGTTTTTGTAGTACGTAGGATATTAGGGTTGTGCAGTATCACATTGTGCAAAGGCTGTGCTACACTTATTGTGGAGAATCCAGCCGGCAGGGTTGATCTATTAAAAACCTTGGAAGAGGGAGTTAATGTGCTTACAATATATAGGTGTCTGTCTAATGCATACAGTATGAGAACATGCGATGTGCTGCATGAGAGCACGTGTTGAGAGATGCTTATTTTCTGTATTTTGTGTTGTCTTCGTAACGCTGCAGAACGGACAGAGTCCAAAACAGATTTCCCTTTGGGGACCATAAAGTATATCTTATCTTATATATCTAAAATGTTGTGATGTGAGCAAAATAACAAACAATAGCATAACTAATAATTAGTAAATATTAATTATTGTTCATTTTGTTGTAAGTTAACAGTAAAATAACTTAACTAGTCCCCATTCACTGTCTATGGTCATTATAAAGTGTCTTATTTCAGTGGAGCGCTTGCACAACATGCAAGGCAAGAGACAACTGCTGCTTCTAGTTTTAAAGTAATGTGATACGGTCGATTTGGTTGAGATTTTTTCCCATAACTAAATATAATGTGGGTAAAGTTCCGTTCTACTCTGTTATCTTTGCTAAATGCAGATAAAGACCCCTTGTAGCTAGATATTTACAGTACAAGGTATCATGGGAAAACTGTCTGTTTCCTCAGACCTCTTAGGGATCATTGGCTTGAACTGATGCCAGGAAATGTTCTCCGCTAGTGTGTAATCAACAAAACCCAAACTCTGAGGGAACTGGTGGGAACCTACACTGTCGTTTTCTCCATTGTGTGAGTGAGGCGGATGAAAAGTTATTTGTATCGACGCAAAGGCCTCGATGAGACGCAAGAACACACTCTCATTTGTGAGAACACACAAAAAAGCGTGTTACTTCAAAGTTTAATATAATTGTATAGTGGCACTGCATAAAGACACAATCAAAAGCCTAGATATGTTTTAATATACCATCCAGATATCGAGTACGTCAGAGAGCCTAACTGTTTCTCACATTTTCAAGCACAGAAAGATTTAACAGACAATCAAATCCTTTTTTTTTTCGTGCCCTGGTAAATCATTTGATTTAAAGTGCTCATATGATGCTCATTTTCAGATTTATAATTGTATTTAGAGGTTAAATCAGAAGGGGTTTACATGGTTTAATTTTCAAAAAACACCATATTTT
>NC_045738.1:28265412-28265544 GCF_008692095.1 Etheostoma spectabile | reverse complement strand
CACATTGCTGCTGCTCCTCTTTTCACCCTGTGTGTTGAGCTCTCTGTTTTAGCAACAGAGTGAGACAAATCACTACTATTCCATCTTTGTTGGGAGTAGTGCTGACCTAGGTACATGTGCAGTACTTAGATC
>NC_045738.1:28265289-28265402 GCF_008692095.1 Etheostoma spectabile | reverse complement strand
GCCAGTCAGAAGCAGAGTATGAGGGCGTGCCATGCTAGCAGCTAGGTGAGCATTAAAACGTGTTACAAAGTGATGCACGTTTGTCTCTGAAGTAAAGGCTGGACTACAACAGA
>NC_045738.1:28259168-28265279 GCF_008692095.1 Etheostoma spectabile | reverse complement strand
GTTTGGAGCAGTTGGTGAACAGTGTTTTCTGTTGGAGATGGTAAGTCCCTTCGGGGGACTTTGGGCTTTTTCCCTTTGTAAATCTATAACATGTACAATAAAAGATATATAACTCAATAAAGGAATGTGGAAAAAAGCCAAAAAGCCTAATATGAGCACTTTAAATGGAACGACTGAAGTAATACAGGAAACAAGTTTGAAAAGTCACACCAGGACCACCTTACTGAACCACGTAAAGCACAGAAAATCTGTACAAACAGTAGCATTCAAGTGAATAAACAAATAAAAACTTCAAAAATGGGAATCCCTCGAGAAACCTCCTCTAAAGAAAGAGCACCAGTATTGCAAAGACCCGCTCAGTGTGTCAGCTTCCACATGCTTATCCTGATGTTGCGTTAAAAGAAAAATATTTTTTTTCCTTTTTTAGAACTAATCTTTTTGTGGGAACAGCTCGCACATCTAAACAAATTCTACTACTACTACTACTACTACTAATACTAGCACTAAAAACTGAAATGTTGTCTAGAAAGTTGGATTTGCGAAGGCGACACTTTTGAATACAGCCATCATCTGTTCTAACTTTGCGGTGAACATACTCTACTTTGATTTTGTATTCAGTATTTATTCGCTGTGATAGTTTAATAATTCCAGAAAAGATAATGCAACAAATTACCCAAGGATTATTTTGTAGTTGACTTTTGTAGTTGAACTGCTTTGTGTTACAACCCACACACCCCCGGAGTTAAAGGTGCATTTTCAAGGCTTCTGTCTGATGGAGTGTCACTGTAAAGTAATGGCCATTACCTCAGAACAAATTCCTCATGGATGTTTTGTTTCTTTCTTTAGTTTCTTGAAGTTGTTAAAAATAAAAAAGTAACAGGTCATGCCGTTTGTTGAACTTATGAATAGCTCAGTGAACGTGGTTTAAGTTTGTCTGGGAGTTAAAGCATATGTGCTTTGTGTAGCCTGCATTGCCTAAATCTTTAATGTGATATGACAGGACATAAAATAACTGCTGTAGCTTCCGTTTTGGTTGTCACATGGACGTGACTGTTTAAAATATAGCTCTTTTATAGCTAAAGCTACAGAGGTAGCAAGACAAGATGTAGGCCAATGTTTTTTTCCCAAGCAACAACAGGAGGAAGTACTCCCATAATTATATTTTTATATGGCAATTTCTTTTTCAAAGATATTGGGATTTTAAAGTAAAGGATATCATCACAAATTTGTATTGTTTGTATTTCTGCCTTGTTACCCAGTGATAATTCCCTCTCAAAAAGTGTCCCTTATTCTCTTACATCTCACTTGTTTTCCTCCTCTATACTTACATGTTTGTCTTGCAGTATATACAAAATAATTACACCATAATGTATGGGCTATATTCTAAAGTGTTCTACTAAAAATTTGAAAAAAAATATTTTGTTCATGTGCTTGGTGTGTTCTTGATGATACAGATGTGCAATCTGTATCATCTGCTGAAATTCCAATAACTCCCATTGGCTGTTGTGTCCACCGATATCTCACCAACAAATAGCCATGTTCGTCACAAACACCTGGATTTAATTTCCATGCATGTCCCATTAAAAAAAAAAAATTAAAAAAAAAAGAATCCCCAGTCCATCAACTGCACCTCCTCCGCTCTCTGGCAACAATCCTTTCGCATGGAGGATGAGAGACTGCTGATTACACTGATTAGTTCCTCCTCTCGGGACTGAAGTTGGTGCAAAAGCTGAAAATCATCCCCCCCCCCCCACCCCCCCCCCCCCCCCCCCAAAAAAAAAAAGTGGCAAAAGTGATTAAAGCATGTGACACATTCCTTCAAGTCCACAACTTCCAAAGATGTTCTTAAAATACTGTGCGATACTGCAGGTCTGAGGTAAAGGTCCCGCATTGTTTAGTTTTAATAATCTTATCATGCTGAGGTAAAAGCTGCTGTGTGGAGGCGTGGCACATCACTAATAGCATACAACATCCGAATCCTTCACCTCCACGGGATCTCCTGTTAGATTGTTTTATGTTCAGAAAGATGGCTACCAGAAAGGGTCCCAAAAATGGTGCATTAAGCTTTATATATACATCCAACAGCCTGGCTCAGTGACACAGTAGGACACAATCAGAAAAATGTCAATATAACATAACAGAGTGAGGCTTTTACAGGCGTATGGGAATATCAGCATCAGTGTCCATAATATTTACAACCACATTTAAAATACAGGCATAGTAAGTGCAATGACAATGGTCCTGGTTTTTATTCTTATGTACAGTCAGCAGCGTTACCTGCAAAATGTAATCAATTACTCTTTACATTCCTTATGTTGCTTAGAACAGCTCCGACGTAGCGTTTAACAACTCCACGCACACAGACACACACACACACACACACAAACATAGCATCTTATGTATATAACATGTGTAGAAATAGAAAGCACATTGTATCAGTTTAAAAGTGGAGTCAGCAAGTCTGGACAACAATGGGGGGGATGGGGGGTAGTAAAGTAGGACATTTGAACCTGGGGGCCTATGGGCATTGATCTGCTTTTGGAGCCAGCCTCAAGGAACCATTCAAGGGACTGAGGTTTGTTGGCCTAATGTTTCCGCCCCGGAGTTTGAACACTAGACTTTTTTTCCGCGTCCACACAGAGCCGACAGCTAACAGACCGTGTGGAGGTGTTTTCTGAATATGACAAAAACTGTTTTGGATTATTATCGCTGACTCCACCTTTAACAAGAGGCCAGACTACACTTTGTGTAGTGCATTTTACATTGTCTGAATTTACAACATATACATTCATGATTTTGAGTTACTAGGAGTCACATTCCTAGGCTAGCTGCCTAGGAGCTTCTGCGTGAAGCTAACCAAGCTAAGATGTCCCGGACCAGTTTCTGTACTGAACGCACATCCCACCATGTATCACCATCTTCCTGTTCAGACAGAAAACAAGCCAACCCTCTAGCGTCCTAGTAAACAGAACATCACTGGGATTAATAAGTATAGTGTGTTTACTGAATTTGAAATGATAAGCCCTTCCTTCGTTTCTGAAAAAAAAAAAAAAAAAAAAATCACAATTCTGTAAAATTTTCTTCAGGCAAAAAAGACACATTCAAACAGCATAATAATGCCATAATAATGTTGGAAAAGTCTTCCAATTGAGATTTTGAATCTGTTTGAAATCTGAAAGTACAATGACCTCCTATTTTGTATGTTTTGGCTTGCAAATATACCGGGATGTGACGTGTAAAATAGTGTCTACATTCAAAACAAGTTTTACTTAAGGGTAATTTTCCTGAGTTCCACACCCCACAGGTTTGTATTATGAAAGAAGGGGACAGAGCCTGATCAAAGAGGGACTAAGCATTCCCTGCAGCCACAGAGGCATTACCTTCTCCAGTCGAGGTATAATGAACAGCGCTTATGTGGAACAGCACAGCTGTAGCAATACCCAAGCGACCATACTTATGTACATCAAAGAAAACCTCTCATGTCTGATGGCTCTGTCACTCTGACTTCACACAGTCTCCATAGTCCATGTCACCATCCACACCCGGCCAGTCAGACGTTGGTGCAGTTGGTGGAGGGCGGAGTGTCTGCTTTGCTGCGGATCTCCTTGATGTCGTTGAGCGGGGAGTCGCTGGTCCCGATCTGGCATTTGAACACCTGCTTGTAAGCCTTCCTGAAGTTCTCCGACAGGAAGGCGTAGATGACCGGGTTGACAGACGAGTTGCTGTAAGCCAGGCAGTGGGCGGCCACCCGTAACACGAAGGAGGCCTGGTTCAGCGGGAAGGTCCCGAACTCCACCCACAGGTGAACCACGTGATGAGGGAGCCAAGAAATGCAGAACACCACCACCACCACCAGCACCGTCTGAGCAGTCTTGGAACAGCACATGGGGGACAGAGAACAGGGAGAAGTAGGAAATAGATTTAGTTGGTTCTAGGGGCGGGGGGGGGGGGGAGTGGACGTAAGGGTAGCTAGTGCCCCCGTAATATTAGGCCTTGACCCCCCCCCACTGGCCCCCCTAACTGTGACAAATATGTTCATACATTTTTGACCCCACCTTTATCCCCAAAGAGGGGACATAATTTAAGTGCAGTGATAAATAAAATCTAGGTTAACACTGAATCACTATTGTTGTGTATATTATTGTTATATGTGTATTGTTAGTCTTTTATAGAACCGATCCAATGGAGGGTTGGTGTTATGTAACTCTTCGGTACCCCTAAAATCACATGTAGTGGCATAAAGGTTAGAGAAGCGAGCTTGTGACCGGGCGGTCGTTGGTTCAATCCCCATACAGATAAATCTGGGTGGGGGAGTAAAAGAGCAACGCTTGTCTCTCCCTCATTACCACCACTGAGGGGCCGTTAAGCAAGGCCCTTAGACCCCCCCCCCACCCAAAATCCCGCTCTGCCAGCAAATCAGACTGTAGTTTGCGTAGCTTTCGGGTACGAATGTGTAACTGTTCTCGTTGCAAATGAGAATCTGTACTCAATCGGCTCACCTGGATAAATAAAGGTTAAATTTAAAAGAAGGAATGGTGAAGTGCTTTACAACCGCCACTGAATCAGTGCAACATTAACGCTGCTCTAAGGTTTAAGTCTTAGGATAAAAGTGGTGCTGGGTAGGTATGTGGTTTGAGTTTGTTTACCATAAATAGCTGCATGTTGCAAACTGGAACTGGCTGGAAACAAGATTCACAATAAAATAAAAATAAAACAAAGGGGGGAAAAGATGCTAAAATGCTTATTGACTTATTTTATGTCATAGGGTTATGTTTTTGGCTTGGTTTATCTTTTCTGACGTTTGTTCGTCAGCAGGATTACAGAAGAAAAAAATTGTAATAAAAAATCTTTTTAAACAACATGAACATTAACACCCGCCCTATTGGAGTTAAATGCATCTCCACCCACCTAAACAAAAATCAAGATAAGATGACACAGTAACTACAATATTTAAGAACACACAACAAAATAGTAACAAAATAGACAAAATATAGAGCAAATGAACACACAGTTTGTATAAATGACAACACCATAGACCCAGCATACACGTCCCTCCCAAACACAAAGCTATAGGAGCCATCCAGAAAAGTACCTTCTACATAAATCTGGCAAACTATTTCTATAACATCTTTTCAAACCGCACCAACCTAGCCATCTCACAAGCCTTGGATTCACAGCATTCCTTCATTCCGCCATCTTCTCAAAAAATATGTCTGGCTATCATTTAACTAGCTTGGACAGATTCTTATGTGCTTATCTATTCCGCTTATTGATCCATGTCCTAGAACGAAGGGTGGAGCATGGGCCATGGGAGAAGCAATTACATAAAATTACATTTTTGGAGTGGATCCGAATCACGGGGTGGTTAAACCAATACATTTTCACTTCCGTTTTCCAACATTTATTGTTTCTTTCAGTCTCATGCTCTCATCGCTGTAAAAGCAGCCGGCTGCTGTTTTCAGTGAAAATGTTCTGAGAAATCCGCTGTGCTATCCCTGCTTATCACCAAATGTCAAACAGACCGAGTTATATTAGGGACTAGCTAGATAGTGAACATGGTGGAGCATATAGAGCCAGACATTTCCCTCAAACAGAGCTAAAAATAGAGTAAATATTGGACTTAAATGCATTAGGTGGCCAGAAACACGACTCCAAATGTCTCCCCAATAAATGTTGCTCTGTGTCTGCTGCAAGTGTAAGCAGGCGACTGTAGCTAACATTCAACGTTCACATCAACAACTTCGTAAGATGATGCTTTATCGGTGTTATTTGGAAGTGGCCAAAAAAAAGGATTACATTGATTAAGAAAATGAGTACAGTACAATAGAGTAAAATGAACACAGACGAAAGTCTTTATGGCAAAAAGCTTTCCAAACTTTCCAACTCAGACTGTAATAAAATAAGTGTTGTGCAGTTGTAGCCTCAAACTCTCCACGGGCGAGCAGTTCTTACAGTCAAGTACCGCATCGATCCGTTCTCTAATAAACCTTATTGATCATGTCAGATAACTGTCTCTGAGTGGACCGTGTGCAGTTTGAAATGAAAGGTCAATATTGGCCAGAGATGCAATCATAACACAATAAGCAAGCGCGCGCACACACACACACACAC
>NC_045738.1:28254326-28259158 GCF_008692095.1 Etheostoma spectabile | reverse complement strand
ACACACACACACACACAGTGGTTCCCACAGAGCAGCATGTTAATAACATCTTCACCTCAACCCCCTGAGAGCCATCAGTTATTGTGGGCTAATCTTAACAGCAGCACCCCCACAGGAAGACACAACTAATACAAATCATGGCGTCCTGTTTATTCATTTATTTTTCTGTAGCTATGGTTTTGTTTCATGTATGAAATGTGTAGTTCTAGTTAGACACTTCGTGGGTTATGCTATTGGGTTATGGCCGCTGTAATGTAAATAGTTTTCTTTATTTTTTATTTTGTGCAAAGAAGGCTATGTTGTGTGTCAACCCTGTCTCACGGCAGTTTGTGAAATGTTCACGCAATTTAATCTACTGACTTGTGTACACAGACACGTTTTTCGTGATATCGACACGTTTTTTTAAACTAATGTATTTCAATGGGAAGCATTATTTCTGCCAGGCGGGCTGCAGCAGAGAAGCTGTATTAAACTTTGCTATTATTGGTATTTTTTTGTCCTATAACCGCGGTCTTAATCATTTATTCACGAGATCTTATCACGGTTCATTCTTTTAATGTTATTATTTTGGACTTAATTGCTTTGTGTTTATTGATCTTTTTAAAACTACAGCGCTATCAACATTTCTTTACATGTTATCATGGTATTCATTTCTTCTTCTCTTCTATTATTATTGGTTTCATCTTATTACCGGTGAAATGTTACCGTATGCTGTAAGACAGAACGCTACGATATGATCCGAGCAGGTCACATGCGAAGCCCATATCCCACAATGCAATGTGAGCATTCATATCAGCAAATTGGACAGCGATCAGCGGGTCTTTAAAGACAGTTAAGTGATACTGTCACCAGCAACAACACGTTGCCCAGTTTTGTTCCAGTCAGTTATGCACCATAATAAAGTAAAAAATCTGCAGAATACTCCAGGAAGTGACGTAGTAATTACCGCTTTGCGTCTGTGAAAGATTGTTGCACGTTGTTAGTGAGGATTTATACAATAACAATAACCTTTTTCAAACCTGGTTTTAAACAGGTATTAGAGTCGGAGAGGGGGGGGGGTGATGTACTTCACTTTGAAGACCCTCACTGGCATGGGGGTCCCCAGGCGTGAGGTCTTGAGTTGGACCCTCATGACGGGTTTCATTGCATTTTGGGGACTTTAAAGCACTATTATTGAACTGAAAATGATGCTAAATAAATTGAAAGTTCCCAATTTTTTTTGTAAATGTCCTTCAAGTGTTACTTTAATTTACTATTGAAGCCCCTGAAAAATGATTGTGTGATGTTGAGTGACGCTGTGAGTTCCTACAGTTAGCATAGCATTTCTCAGATCAGGATCACTAACACTCGAACAAGTTTCTGTGTCACAGACAAGCTGTTCGGTCGTTGGCCGTCCCTGTTTCAGTTTACCGATGTTGTTAATCAATTTTAAGGCGACTTGGCCAAATATTCCATTTTCCTAATTGGTCCATAACCATCTGTGTGTGCCGTCTGGATGCCTGACAGGCTCATACTATTGAGAGAAAACTACAGTAATTACCAGCCATTAAACCTCTTCTTCTGCACTGAAAATCCATTAAAGTGCTCATATTATGCTTTTTGGCTTTTTCTCTTTCCTTTATGGGGTTATATATCTTTTTTGTACATGTTAGAGGGTTACAAAGTGAAAAAGCCCAAAGTCCACCTCAAAGGAACTGTTCACCAACTGCTCCAAACAGCTCTGTTGTAGTCCAGCCTTTACTTCTGTGACAAACATGCGTCACTTTGTAACACGTTATAATGCTCACCTAGCTGCTAGCATGGCACGCCCTCATACTCTGCTTCTGACTGGCTAGTAGTCCTCACCTAGCTACTGCACATGTATGTAGGTCAGCACTACTGCCAACAAAGATGGTATAGAAGTGAGATTTCTCACTCTGTAGCTAAAACAAAGAGCTCAACACACAGGGTGAAAAGAGGAGCAGCAGCAAAGTGCAGTACAACATTAGTATGGTGTTTTTTTCAAATGAAACAATGTAAACTTATTCTGATATAACCTCTTAATACAATTATGAACCTGAAAATGAGCATCATATGAGCAGTTTAAAGGATTATTATTTGCCAAGAAAAAAGAACTCCAACGCTGGTAATCCCAAGAACAAGTCATACATTTTAGTAAAAGAAAATGTAAAACAGTTTAGATTTAAAAACCACTGGGGGAAAGAGATTAATAGAAAACTAATTTATCTTATGCACAAAGGACTTCTAGGAAGTTTAAATGCTTTTTGAGGGCAGATTTGGCTTTTGAGAATGTCTCGTTTGACGGATTCCTACTGAGGGTGATAAGAAGTTGGCATTGGGAGTAACCTTGCTTTTCTCAGCTGTCACTGATGTTATAATTCACAGGCCAGGTGGTGAGCTAAAGAGAACAGAGTGAACCACACAAACTATTGATTAAGCACTTATTTGAACAAATTCTCCCTGCTTTCCACCAAGGACACCATGTGGCCCGCTTGCAATTAAGGCATTTATCTCATTTGACCTTTTGTGAAAAGCACCCTTGACATATCTGCTATTACTAATATGAAAGCCCACAAAATGGCACCAACTAACTTCATAGTTACTTGATAGCACTACTCTGATTCAGAACAACCACGATTTTCCCTTGAGACAACCTATTTAAAGCTTAAATAGGTACTGAATGTCTTTCTTGCCAAGAATTAGACAAAAGATTGATTTCACTCTCATATCGGTACAGTAAATATGAAGCTACAATCAGGAGATAGCTGGCATAGCTTAGCATCAAGACTGGAAGCAGTCCAAAGATTTACAAAATACTGCTACGGACAACTTTTTGCCCCTGCATTTACGATGGTTCAACTTTTTTGCATTTGCTGCCCCGGGTCGGCGTATATCCATGGCAACCCCAGCAACTACACTGAGAGAAATGATAGAAGTGAAAAATGAAACTGAAGGTTTTCGCTTGACTTGGTCACAGACTTTCTCATATTACAGCTAAAAACATTTTAAGGCTAGAAATAGGCAATGCAGTAACATAATCTTGATTCATATTTGATCGTCGCTGCCCGGTTTGACTAGCCAGGTTGACACCAGGGTCTGGGGAAGGTTAATTCAAAGCCCATTTCCAAACAGGCGTCACCAACAGATGCCGCTCAAATGCTTCTGGGCGCAATTGGATAGTCCTTCAACCAATCAGACCAATGATCCGGGTGACATAGCTGCGATAGAGGCCTCAACGGGTTGCTGCGGTGGCCATCATGTTGAATGTAAACAAAAAGCTGCGCTATCGTCATTGTGTAAAGCCCGCCTCAACGTTTGTGATTTGTGCCTCGATTTGGGAAAAATTGGTAATGGGCTGGAATAGGCTCTTGGCCAGACTGATTTGCAGAGCAAATCTCAAATTTGTCGGGAGTTCGTCAGGGTTTTCCCAGACTACAGTTTGACTGCAGTTCACAAGCAATTATTTACACTGAGTTGGAGACTCCGCAAGTCTGATTGGTTGTTAATCTTTGGGCGTGGTGGAATCTTGCAAATGCCATAAGGAGCCCCAGAAGGAGACAAAGAGACAGCCTTTTTTACATATTAAACGTACATGTTAAACGTACCTACTAAAGCTTTGAAAGAGTCACCGCTGCTGGCCAAGAAATAATGTTGTCCCTCGCATAACTGTAAAAATGCAACTTTCTGTTATTACATTTTGGTTTTATTATTCATCCATTAACTGCAACCACTTCCTTTACAGGCTCACCGGGGGTTGCCGATCCCAGCTGACATTAGGCAGACACACACGGATGGCAGCGAGCCAACATGCAAAGCACTGGCCGGAAAGACAGGCTAGCAGTTTCTGGTCTTTGTGCTAAGCTAACCTGCTGCTGTAGCTTCACATTCACAGTACAGACATGAGTGTAAACAAGTGTAGTTTGCGGACTGTTGGGCTATTCCTTTACATATACAGTAAAGATTGTTAATGCAAAGATTGATTATGAGGACTATCATTCCTATGTATTTGACATTTTGTGACAGCTAGAAGACACTGTTGTCATTTGTGTAACAATGACCATCAATGTGTGAGACAGTCGGGTCAGCTTTTTGGAGTATCTCCATTGGAGCTGCTGTTTTCCAAACTTTGTAGTCCTACCCCTTCAGTACCCCCACCCACGCACTCCTAAATCATTTTTTTTGTTCTGCTTACCACCTACGTCATTTCTCCGTCACGTTGCGTACCCCTGGGGGTACACATTACCCCAGTTTGGGAACCAATGTGTTAGAGTGCAGAGAAAGCAGCCAGGGAGTCAAGGTGACCTGTAACAGGACAGGTGTCTTGTCAACATTTGTTTCCTCTTCAAAATGTGCTTTGCCTGGCAGCCCTTTTACTCAGATTTAACCATGGAAGGAAGTGAAAACTGCCTTGAGTGATGGCTTTCACACTGTTGTTCATTATTCTTTTTCAAGGCCCCCTATTGGTCTATAAAGTGTTTAAGTGTGATGACTAGGTTTCCTGTATATTATTCTAAGCTATTTTGTTACTGTGTTCTGTGTTCCAGTGAGACTCTCCAATGTGACAGGCCGTTGCTGTAAAAGAGTATGCACACCCACCCAACCAACCTCCCTTCATAAATAAATGTTTAATAATACACAAAATACCAATACATTTGCCAATGTATTATCCATTGCCCATTGATTTTAAAAAGGGACATACTGTACCATACTGTGCATTTGTAAGTAAGTGAATAAGTAGGTAAGTAAAATGTATTCATAATATGCTTTAGGACATTAGAAACATACAAGAGAACATTAGATAAAACGTTCTGGAGTTGTTTGCATATCTTAAA
>NC_045738.1:28244315-28254312 GCF_008692095.1 Etheostoma spectabile | reverse complement strand
TCTTGGGCTCAGACAATTCAGAAATGTGGGCTTTATAATTTAGCTGGATACATTTATACATGGCATAGACGTGAATCTGAATACAGAAAACTAAGTTGTTGGCCACATATGTTGTTGCCATGCTCTATAAGAGTGAGAATGTTGAACTGAATCCCATATGTGACAGGAAGTCAGTGAAGAGTCTAAAGAACAGAGACTGTCTATCAGTCTTCCTGTTATCATCAAACATGTTCTATGACACACAATGAACAAAACAGAGACCACTGCTAAGGAAACACTGCATTTGGCACCATACGTGAACATTCACTGAAAAGTAAATCTGCATGTTGCAGCTTTCAGTGTCAAATAAAACACTGAAGTTGTTAATACCATACTTAGATTTACTATGTGTGTCCATCAGTCAGTTCTGACATTAGTTATAGTTTAACAGTAGCTAGCCTATCAAGGTTATTATAGAGGTGGGCTTTAAAGCACTGTTTGCCAGCTGTTTGTCACAAAGCTGTCAATGTGACATTCCCTGTGTGTAGTCTCGATCAGTAGCCTGCTCCGCACAGTGAGCACTGTAAATCATCAGAATATGTGGTGTTCCTGTTTTAAGCCTCATGCAATAAAGCGTGTAGGGAGGTGCGTATCAAAGCACTTTCAGATAGACAGAGAGACAATCAAGCGGGCGACAGCAGATAACCGGCTCTCAGGGAAGCCTAATGACCTCCCCCGGGGAAAAAAGCGAGGCTGCATGGCGGCTTGATTGCACATTGCCTTTTGGCCACTTTGCCGGAGTGTGCCTGGTAACAGTAAGAATTATAACATTAATATTCATCCTTTTGGCCCTAAGGAACAACAAAGCCAATGGGAATAGTTTCCTCTGACTGCCTGTTGAGTTGGAGGAAATGTTAGAGCATATGGTGCAGACGGACTAGATTAACGTGCGCAGGACCGTGGGTCTGTGATATATCGTCCTGAAAAGGCCAAGGACACTGACCCCTGCTTCAAATTGAACCACATGTCCACATAAGAACATGTGGCTGCATTAGTGAACTGTGAATTGCACAGATCCAGATGGATGGAGGGTACCTCAGTAAAGGTACCCCTTGGTGACATCTTTTCATCATAATCACCATCATTGGCAACTTTATCATCATCACAATGATGGCAGAGGCCACTTGTATGCAAAAATGAACACAATGAATATTTTCAGTGATTTGTATTTGATTTAATCAAGTAAAGTGTATATTTTAGTGTTAAAAACATCATTTAAATATGTAAATTTCCGTCAAACATACAATAAACCTATATGTCATATCCCATATACCTCGAATATAGAAGCAACCTGTTAAATTAATTATTATGTATTTATTCCAGCGCCATTTACACTTTTACATCGCCCTATTGTAGTGTGGTTTATGCTAATAAAGCTGTTTGTTCATGTGTGTATCTACATATGTGTATGCATGTGTACGTGTACATGCACTTTTTTATATTCATACTTATATCTGTACGTAGTAGTCAAATGTCTGCCTTGTACAGCTTTGTTCTCCTCGTTGTTAGCCGTGCTGTCTATTTCTGTGTATGCACTCTGAGAGCAACAAAAAGCCAGAGTCAAATTCCTCGTCTGTGTTCACACTTACTTGGCCATTAATTAGCTGATTCTGATTTTGACTAAATTTTTCTTTCACAGACTATGAACTTAAAAGTGTGCCATTCCACAGTCAAATTGCGTATCGATGTAATTCAACAAGTAATCACCCCATCTGTCCATCTGTTGTGTGTATTCAGTGTGTGTTACTGATTGCACTTTGCTAACATTTGGCTGTGATCCATGACACTCCCACCCCTCCCAAAAAGACAGCTTAATACATACCTTTTTCTTTGATGCCTCTGACTTTTTAGACATATTTCTTAGTTTTTTGTGCAAGTGATTTAAGACCTGTAAGCCAAGAAATAAAGGTAAGATATCTGTTTGTTTTTTATGGTCTCCATAATTATTGCAGAGTGGGAATAGCTTTTCTTACCTTTGCATAGCAGAAGGAAATCAGCAGCAGGGGCAACACATAACCAAAAACAAAGGTGCAAACGACATAGACTTTCTTCTGGTTTTGATTGGGCCACCATTCCCAGCAGAAGGTGTGATTCTCCCCTCGGTGGAAAAGGTTCTGGTAATACATGACGGGCGCAGCCATGGCCAGGGAGAGGATCCAAATCACCACCACCCCGATCAAAGCATGCTTCGCCACCCGGATGTAGGAGGACTTTCTGGAGTGCACGATGGCAATGTATCGGTCCACGGACATGGCTGACAGAGTGAAGATGCTCACCAGCATGGACACAGTGAAGAAATAGTGGATGAATTTGCAGATGAATGCGCCCAGGACCCAGGTTGGCATCATGTAGATGGTGGACTGGAAAGGGATGCAGAAGAGCAGGTAGGACAGGTCCGCGATGCTCAGGTTGAGGATGAATATGTTAGTGGTGCTCCGTGGTTTCCCTGGTTTGCTCCGCGCCAGCACGGTGATCACCATGGAGTTGCCCAGCACGCCGAGCGTAAAGATGAGCCCGAAAACCAGCAGCGTGATGAAATTATCCGTGCCGATCCCGAATAAAAGTTTCTGGTCCTCTTCCTCCGATATGCTGAGGTTCCATGGCTCTTCCCAGACCCAAACAGACTCCGATAAGTTCATGATTTATTTTCCCCTCTTTGGATAAACTTGAAACGTTGCAAATAAAAAGGACCTATTGGAGCTGCTTCATGACAATTTAAGAGTTTGTGGTCCCGTGCGTCTTCATGAGCGCTCCAGTAGACACTGCGTTCTTGTATCTTTATTTTTTTTGTAATCCCTCGTTCTATTTTTTTCACAACTCACATTAGTAATACGTGTAAACACCGCGATGTACTTCACTGTGAAGCAAGTCTTGCCTCTGCGCGTCTTGGAGTCTGTCCCTGTGCGCACCTGATGCGTCTGCGCACCGTCCGCGCTCATCCACGCTGTAACCAGTCTTTGCGTGTGGACTTTTCCCCCCTCACATTATAGCGGGAGCTGGGCTGTGCCAATTCACGTCAGCACCCAGTGTACCACCTCCCAAGAAAAGCTGAGGGGGAAAAGGGAATATTTATCTGGATACCTTTTGTTTCTAGAAAATCACTTGTGTTCCATTTGGATGCCAGAGGGCAGAGGCCACAGTATTTTTCTTACTGGGACCAAATTGCAAAGGCCATTGTTTGCCTGGATTGTGAAAATTCCTATAAACCACTCAACAATCTTGCGTCTTGGTATGGTCTTATGTGATGTTTTATTCTCTTATCATAAAGGGGGAATATGCTTTATGAAAACGTCAAAATGGTTCAACGTTATTTCAGCAATTAGGCGTGAATGAAAAATGTACATAAAGCAAAAACATTTGGTATATTTGTGATGTGAGTTGGGGTCTCGATGTCACGACAGCTGCAGTGTCCCAACATGATAATGTACAGTAAAAGTGCTGCATGATCAGCAAAGGGATCAGACATCTCAGGAAGTCACATAAAAAAGAAAGATGGACTCTGGAGTCATATTCTGGATTTGTTATTGACTCACAGCAATGGTTGTGCACATTGGCGATTTTAGACCCTTTAGAGGGGGGCTCAAGCCCCACTAAATTTAATCTCGGCCCCCCTATTATAATAATAATAAAAAATGTTAGAATTTGCGAACGTGTCAGTGACAGAGGACAAACAATTACAAGTCCAATGGGCTTGAAACAGGTTTCATATCCTGAGTCATTGTTGTCGTTGCTATGCACCTGTAACCCAGTCAAGGAAAGGGTTACGGAACAATTACGGCGCAAAATGACCCTTATGGGTTAATAACGTAAGTGTACCGAGTCAACTGTTCTCTGGGATTTGTTTTCATGCTAATTGAATGTGTGTCTCTAGCTTAAAACATGCTAGCACAAACCGGTGATTAGCTTCTAAAAGCTTTCAGGGCATAGGGTAAATTGTTATTTTATACCACTAACAAGGCTCAAAATAGCACCGCACTTCAACAGCAGCATAATGGGGGTCACTCCATGTCAACCAAAGCGTTGAGAACTTCAGTTCCTTCAAAAAAATAGATTGTAAAGACCGTAGCGTATTCATGTTTACATGCAGGCATTCTTTTTTTAATGACTCTATTAATTTGTCACTGTAACTTTTAGAAGAGAATGAACTTACCATAACTTCTCAGATGTCAGTTTGATGTCTTGACATAATGTTTTTTTTGTCAGGTCCAAAAATCCAAAGATACACTTAAAACTGAGCAAATCCTCACAGCTTAGAAACTGTAACCAGGGCCTGTGTGGCACTTTTGCTGGAAAAAGACATAAAGTGCTCATATTGTGCTCAATTTCAGGTTCATAATTGTATTTAGTGGTTATATCAGAATAAGTTTACATGGTTTAATTTTCAAAAACACCATATTTTTGTTGTACTGCACATTGCTGCTGCTCCTCTTTTCACCCTGTGTGTTGAGCTCTCTGTTTTAGCTGCAGAGTGAGACATCTCACTTCTATCCTATCTTTGTTGGGAGCCGCACACGCTCAGTAGATGATAGACACCCAACCCGAGCCCGACGGGACCCAACGGGACTGGACTATCTGCATCTAAAATGTTATTCAATATTAAGTACATCCAAATACACTTAAAGTACTACAAGTCAAAGTATTCGTTATGCAGAATGGCCCATTTCACAATAATGTATATTATATTACAGGATTACAAATAACGATGCATTCATGTTTACATCACTTTGATGTTGCAGCTGGTAAAGGTTAAAAGTACAATATTTGCTTCCAAAATGTAGTGCAGCTTAAAGTTGTACTTGTCCCTTGTGTTGTCCTCCCGTCCACTAGGAATTCGTTGTCCTTTCGGGTCAAAAGTTTAAAAATATTTTTTTGGGCACTTTTTTTTTTAATTCATGGTCAACAAACCTAATTTATATGACAGTATACCTTTAAAAAAAAAAGCAGGGATTATGAATTATTTTTGTCTGATAGTTGAGATCAGAGACTGGTGTCTGGTATGTTTCAAATTCTAAAAAATTGGACAAAACACCCAAAATACTATTGAAATTGATCATCAATTGTGCAAAGAATGTTGCATGCATCCATGTTATTCTGGGTAATGTGTAATTCAATTCAATTCAATTCAATTCAACTTTATTGTCATTGCACTGTCACAAGTACATCAACGAAAGGTGATCCACATCTGTCCGAATTGCATACAGGGTATAAATATTGTATATAATTTTATGTATAAGCAAATGTATAGTAAGGAACTTTAAATGTTGTGTAAAAAATTATATAATATGGGCTCTATGACAGATTTATACAGATTATACAGAGTATAAAGTATATGTATAAGCAAAAAGTAAATATTGTAAGGGACTATAAAATGTAGTGTATAAATAATATGGGAGTCTATGCCCAGATTATACAAATATACAGGAGAGTTAGTAAAGGATGTTTAGTAAAAGGATTATATATGATTAGCGGATTTATAATACAGTAAATAATGGCAGATTCGATTTACAGAATATATAACGATTTATACATATGTGTAGGTGTGTGACAGCCCATGGTATGTGTTGCGTGTGAGGGCAGTCCATATATTTTTATTGTATGGTGGACGGGGGGGGGTTCCATTCTTATAGTTGTATCAGAGGCGTTCAGAAGCGTGACAGCTGTAGAAAGAAGCTGTTCCGGTGCCTGGTGGTTCTGGTCCGTAGCTTCTGTACCGCCTCCCAGAAGGCAAGAGGAGAAGAGAGTATGTGCAGTGGTGGTAATCCTTTGTGATTTTCCCGGCCCTTTTCAGACACCGCTTCCTGTAGATGTCCTTGATGGTAGGGAGTGGTGCCCCTGCGATGTGCTGGGCAGTTTTCACCACCCTCTGTAAGAAACCCATGTTTATGATATTAAAAAAAAACGGATTTATTTTGACCCGATGACAACACAAGGGTTAAAGGAGAATTCCGGTGGATTCCAACACGTAGCTCTGTAGTTTGGAAATCTGGAGTGCTGTCAGTAGAGAGAAGAATAAAACCAATGGGTGCTGCCTACACCGTGTTATCCTCCTGCTAGAGTTAGCACCCAGCAGGCTCAAACAGGGCAAGTTTTAAACGTGGTTTAGCCTCTTAACATGTTCAAAATGTCATTACAAGTTCTTTTTTAATGTGACCGACAATTGCTTTCTTACTATCAAAAGCATAGTTGTTAATGCAGGGTTACAAAGCTCTTAAATGCAAATGATTGCATTTGCCCCGCCCCCAACAACCACAACCATTGTAACCACGTGAATAACTGCACATGCACTTTGTCCAATCTTACAGCACTTTATCTTACAGCACTTACACATCTTATCATATTTGTACCTCTTTTAACAGCTGTTTTTTATCGTAGTGTGTGAGTATGTGAATGTGCAAATGGGAACAGTTTTTCTTTTCTGAGAAACAGGAGAATTATGTTGTATGTGAACCTGGAATGACATTAAATGCATTTTATGCATTGTTCTCTCATTGTATGATAGTTCTCGCGGCAGTGCTGGGTGCATTTCCTTGTGAATAATAATAAGAAGAATGTAATAATACATTTTATTTGTAATGCACTTTGCATTTAAGACAAACCTCAAAGTGCTAGTGCTTGTGGACTGATTGCTTTCATGTCAGAAGGTACGCTCCTTTTCAGCTGTCCATCATTTGCCTTTCTACTCCTCTGCAGACGTTCTTTGTATCGGTTTGGGTCCCATCAGAATTTAAAGGGAAACGGGTGCAGGTTCACCAAGCTCTGCCAGTAGCGTTGGCAACAGAGCAGAGAGCTGTCGGTGAAGACAGGCCGCCACAGAATAATACAGTGTTTTTTGCTCCTGTTGGACTTTAGGAGCACACTGGTGCAGCTCGCTTCCTTCCAGCACAACAGTTCTGACACGAGGCGAGGCAGAGTGGAGAGCACACACACACCACAGCAGCCATCCATCCATCCACATTTGAGCATGATTAGATTGAATGTAACCTCCAAATGGTCAGATTGTTGTTATTCAAAGGTCAGACACAAAACAACCAATACAAAGTAAATGGATAAAAGGTTATTCTTCTGTAATATGACGGAACATTTTGTGTATACTATTGACTTTTTGTACATCCTAGTTTGTTATGCATGCGTTTTTACTGCCTCTGTAACTGTTATAAATTCTGGCTGATCTTCTAAGCCATCCGTACAAAAAGCTACGTAAAGTAATGCACTGTAATTCTTAAGCATCCCACGTCAATTTTTGTTGTATCCGCCACAGTGACTGCAGCTGTATGAGAGCGCTGTGGACCATGTAGGGAGGAGGTGAAACACAACGCTTTCCTGTCAGGGAGCGGAGTTCGCTTCCCAGGTAAATCAGAAGACTTTAGGCCAGACTATGCCTGTTCCTTCTGAGTGTTTTAATCCAATCCACTTTTTCCTTAAGTCAACTATTTGAGTTGGTCGTCGCCGCATGACGCTCATTTTTTGTCTGTAATGTCTGCCGAAACAAATGGCCGCTCGTGGTGCCCTGTACCCGGCTAAAAGTCACCTTTTATAGGGTAGACTGAACTGCCACCTGTCCCTGATACAGCGAGATCTCAAGGAGCTCTGTAGCCGTCCAGTGACCTATGGTCTGGTAAACTCCCTGGAGCTATTTTCTTTTAAGATTATTTTTGAGATCTTTTTCCCTTATTAGTGACAGTGGATAGACAGGAAAGCGGGGAGAGAGTTGGGGGATGACACGCTGCAAAGGGCCGCAGGTCGAATTCAAACCCGGGCCGCTGCAGGACTCAGCCTACATGGGGGCGAACGCTCTTACTGGGTGAGCCAGAGGGCCACCCATCCCTGTAGATATTTAGCCGGCATCCTGTGACCAGCCGGCAGTCGCCTATTTTTGTAAGATATCATACGTATCATTTTTCATGCATTTATATATATGGCTATCAGAAATATGGCATTCTTTTTAACCAAATTACCACAAAAAAAAAAGGACGGATGCCATGCAACGCCCTTTATATACAATCACTTTCATTGTGTTTTGGGTGTAAATTGAAATGGTTTCAAATCAGCTTCCTGACCAAACTCATCCACTCAAAATACGTTCCTCTGATCTGAACTATAAGTCAAAATAATTCATAATTTCTGCTTTATTAACTCAAATATTAGGTACAATTCCATACAACTGAGGGTTATTGACCATGGATTCCAAAAAGTAGTGTGAAACTAGTGGTAGTAAGGTGGTGTTAGTGAAATAAAAAAATAAAAAAATGCGTTGAAAATGTCAAATGTCGAGAAAAAAAAGGGTAAAAAAAAGAAAAGTGTTAATCTTTTTAACCTGGGAGGACAACACAAGGGTTAATAAGAATGCATCGATATTTCATATTTCTGCTTGTGTTCTACAGGAGAGGATCTCTTGAGCCTCTAACGTTAATTATACTATTCCATTTCTTCTCTCTTTGATGGGTTCATTGCTATTTGTTGATACAAAAAAAAAATTTCAATTAACTGTCACCTTGGAGGAATAGTTCCACATATTGGAAATTACACTTGCTGTTTTTTGGTGGTTTATGTGCCAGCAAGAAAGCGAATATCCCAAAACGTCAAACTTTTACTTCAAAGAGGTCTTCCTTTGATTTTGTATTGGACATCCACGATGTTAAGGAGACTTACAGAAGTAAAAATGTAATGGTCCAAGAATGGTCCAAATCCACGCGGGAGAGGTCAAGCCATCCTGACTGTAACTCCCTTGTCAAGCTCCAGAAACCCTACAGCCTCATGAAACTCAATCACAGCTTTAATAAGACTTCCCCTGTCTGGTTTTTACCCACATCCTTCGAACCCTATGTCCCAGTTTTTAATTAGAAAAGCTGTTTTCAGAAGCTGAGCAGGACTTCCCATGTGCCCCTTTAAAATGATAGAACATCACAAATATTATAATGTGTCCAACCAAATCATAACTTTGTCTCATTGCTAAAAGTTTGAAAAGAAGATAAAATAGTTCCAGTAACATATTAACACCCAGAAGCAGCCTTTACAGTAGCCTGCTAATTTCTTTGGTTGCATTTCAGAGGCTATTTTATGGGTACCCTATCCACTAGATGGGGCTATTTTATATTGAAGACATGCATTTAAGACTTTTTGAAATCTAGCTGTGATGGATATTGTTTGCTTAATGTGTATTTGAGTGTTCAGGCCCAGTTGCTGTCTTTGCCACTGATGGGTTTTGGTGAGTCATCATCAGTGGACATAATGAGAACACTGTACCAGCCAATTTGATTTAGCAAAGTCACACAGGTTAGTGGTTCTCTGTGGTTTCAAACCACAATTGCATAAACCGCTGTTACCAACATTTGGGGATGCATAATGACATTTGGAATGTGCCCATGGTGTCAGTGCCACGCAAACTTTTGCTGCAAATGTAGTATTAGGCTTGTTTTGCTGTACATCAGAGCCAGCAGTATAAGGTAGTTATGATGGGTCCCAGTGTACACGTTATCGACGGGCCCAAGTACACGCTAGTTACTAGCGCACACACACACACACACACACACACACACACACAGGACAACATCAACATACACATGATGAAGCAATCATCATTGCATATCTGTTTCTGACAAAAATACCAAAGAAAATGAAGAAATCATTCAATTCAGGGATCCGAAATTTTCTTCTTTCAGCAAAACTCACCATTTTGAATCTGGAACAGGTCGTTTTGATTTGTGTTGATCCAATCCGTTTATTGATTATTTAAGTACCCTGAAGTGATGTCAGTTTGTAGCAGTAATTACATTTATTCTAGGATGAGCACAAATTAATCTATATCCACAAAGTTCCATTTCAGGATTGCTCAGTTGCCGCTGGAAATTATGTAGGATTTTACTCTTTTCGGCCGGATGTCCGTTACCCGCCTTTTTTCAGGTGGATTTCTGAGGACTATGGGTGACTGCTCCTCAGATCTCTACAGGGTAAATCCAGA
>NC_045738.1:28243791-28244305 GCF_008692095.1 Etheostoma spectabile | reverse complement strand
GACTATCTGTCCAATCTGAGTTGTCTGTTGCACGACCAAAACAACCTTTAAACGTACACGTTCCACCAAAACAAGTTCCTTCCCGAAGCTATTTTGCAGAGGCACCGTGGCTCCGTCCGGCACCTAGCGCCGTCCAAAACGACTGTGATTGGTTCAAAGAAATGCCAATAAACTTTTCTCCCATCCTGGAATGCTGTTTGGACTAGCCAGACCCTCCTCGGAAGCATTGTGGAGGAAGGTCTGGCAAAAGCAAGACTAGGCCAAAAATCAACTGTTAATCCACATTTTAAAGCTGATATTTAAAAACTATCCTGGGGCATCTTTGTCACATTTTCTCCATCAAGAATTTGCACCCCTGCAATTATTCAAATCCTTTTTTATTGTGTATGTACTGTATATGTACACTTACGCCCTTGACCAGAGCAGCACTTTGTATGGGTTTCGTTCAGCACAGGATGCTACCTCACAAATGAATGTAATGGAGGCTTGCTCCAACCTAAGTCAAATTCCTCGT
>NC_045738.1:28242725-28243781 GCF_008692095.1 Etheostoma spectabile | reverse complement strand
ATACCTGGCGAATAAAGCTGATTCTGATTCTGAAATTACGTGGGCTGTGTTTGTTTCACGGAACTAAATCGGGCATGCTTTATTATATATTTTCTATCCCAAAGATAACGCTGCTCAGTTTTAAACATTAGTTTACTGCTTTGTCAGATAACGTCCGGAATTTGTCAGCATAATCTGCTGAGGCAACAAGGAAATTGGTCACACCACAACTTCTGGCAAACCTTGAATTAATGTGTGTGCGTGTGTCAGCTTTAGACTTACTGTTATTTTGGCCTTTCAACAGGCTTGTTAAAGTAACACATCACAAGGACACATCAAACCATACCACCATAGCGCTCGGCCTAACCAGTCGAACCCTGTATGAGATGAGAGTCTTTGTGTAAATGATTTGTATTTATTGCTATGCCTGGCAGCGGCCATGGCTGATCTGTGTATGAGATGTTATCGGAGCTTTTTCCCCTTCTAGGTGATTAAACCTAAAAGGTAAAACCAGGCGATGCTTATTATCCAGCAGGTTCCTAAGAGGTCATTAGCCAAATGTATCGAGATAAGGTGCAGCTCGTACTACGTCCCAAAGTGCCCTTTGGGTGGAAGCACTTTATTTTTAAACCATATTCTCGGTAACCCTGAACATTTAGAATGAATTTATGCCCACATTAGTAAAATGAGAGACGTCTCATCTTTGAATTAAAAGTACTGACATCTCTTGCATGAATACAGAGGTTGCTGCCTCAATGACTCTGCCAATTTTACGCTTCTTTTCCCTGCTTCACACTTGGCCAGTCTCGCCGCTCCTTGTGTTTTACCTCCAGTCTACGGAAACATCTGAGCCATTTCTCAGTAGAATAACAATTGTTTTGTACTGTAACCTTTGTTTTGCATTTTAAAAAAAATGTCCTTGATTCTCTCACATACAAACCACAATTTTTTTTTTTTCTGTCTGGCAGTACTAGAGCTGAAATTCACTATCAGGACAGAGGAGGAGAGACCAGGAGCCAGTTGCACCAGCTGTTTATAAGTACTAACATAACGTAGGCTAGTTCTAACTTAACGTAG
>NC_045738.1:28242600-28242715 GCF_008692095.1 Etheostoma spectabile | reverse complement strand
ACTTCACGTAAACTAGTTTTAACTAACGTAGTCCTAACATAACGCAAGCTAGTTCTAACTTAACGTAGTCCTAACTTCTTGTAGGCTAGTTCTAACTTAACGTAGTCCTAACTTC
>NC_045738.1:28227966-28242590 GCF_008692095.1 Etheostoma spectabile | reverse complement strand
ACGTAAACTAGTTTTAACTAACGTACTCCTAACATAACGCAGGCTAGTTCTAACTTAACGTAGTCCTTACTTCACGTAGGCTAGTTCTAACTTAACGTAGTCCTAACATAACGTAGGCTAGTTCTAACTTAACGTAGTCCTAACTTCACGTAGGCTAGTTCTAACTTAACGTAGTCCTAACTTCACGTAGGCTAGTTCTAATTTATAGTAGTCCTAATTTAACGTAGGCTAGTGCTAACTTACCGTATTGTAACAGAATGTGGGCTAGTTCATACTTAACATATTCTAACATAACGTAGGCGAGTTCTAAGTAAACGTAGTTCTAAGACAACGTAGGCTAGTTCTAACTTTACGTAGTTGTAACATAACGTAGGCAAATTGTGACTTATTTGTCAGTACATGATCTATACTGCTTGCACAATTCAATATGCGCATGCATATAAATACGTAGTAGAAAGCGTGACGTTTCCCTACACTATTTGTATCACACATGCATGGAAACGGATCGTGCAATCAGCACAGACCGCGTACCCACAGAATTCTAACATAATGTAGGATAGTTCTAAGTTAACGTAGCTCTCACATACCTTAGGCTAGTTTTAACTTAACGCAGTTCTAACACAGCATAGGCTAGTTCTAACTTAACATAGTTCTAACACAGCATAGACTAGTTCAAACTTAAAGTATTTTAACATAATATAGAATAGTTCAAAGTTAATGTAGCTCTCGCATAACGTAAGCTAGTTCTTACTTAACGTAGCTCTCACGTAACGTAAGCTAGTTCTTACTTAATGTAGTTCTAACACAACATAGGCTAGTTTTAACTTAATGTAGTTCTAACACAACATAGCCTAGTTTTAACTTAATGTAGTTCTAACACAACATAGGCTAGTTTTAACTTAATGTAGTTCTAACACAACATAGGCTAGTTTTAACTTAATGTAGTTCTAACACAACATAGCCTAGTTTTAACTTAATGTAGTTCTAACACAACATAGGCTAGTTTTGATTTAATGTAGTTCTAACACAACATAGGCTAGTTTTAACTTAATGTAGTTCTAACACAACATAGGCTAGTTTTAATCTAATGTGTTCTAACAACATAGGCTAGTTTTAATTAATGTAGTTCTAACACAACATAGGCTAGTGTTTACCTAAGTAGTTCTAACACAACATGGCTAGTTTTACCTAATGTAGTTCTAACACACATAGGCTAGTTTTAACTTAATGTAGTTCTAACACAACATAGGCTAGTTCTAAATCTAACGTAGTTCTAACACAACATAGGCTAGTTTTAATTAATGTAGTTCTAACACACATAGGCTAGTTTTAATTTAATGTAGTTCTAACACAAACATAGGCTAGTTTTAACTAAGTGTCTAACACAACATAGGCTAGTTTTAACTTAATGTGTTCTAACAAAACATAGGCTAGTTTAATTAATGTAGTTCTAACACAACATAGGCTAGTTTTTATGTAGTTCAACACAACATAGGCTAGTTTTAACTTAATGTAGTTCTAACACAACATAGGCTAGTTTTAATTTAATGTAGTTCTAACACAACATAGGCTAGTTTTACCTTAATGTAGTTCTAACACAACATAGGCTAGTTTTACCTTAATGTAGTTCTAACACAACATAGGCTAGTTTTAATTTAATGTAGTTCTAACACAACATAGGCTAGTCTAACTTAATGTAGTTCTAACACAACATAGGCTAGTTTTAATTTAATGTAGTTCTAACACAACATAGGCTAGTTTTAATTTAATGTAGTTCTAACACAACATAGGCTAGTTTTAATTTAATGTAGTTCTAACACAACATAGGCTAGTTTTAACTTAATGTAGTTCTAACACAACATAGGCTAGTTTTAATTTAATGTAGTTCTAACACAACATAGGCTAGTTTTACCTTAATGTAGTTCTAACACAACATAGGCTAGTTTTAATTTAATGTAGTTCTAACACAACATAGGCTAGTTTTAACTTAATGTAGTTCTAACACAGCATAGACTAGTTCAAACTTAAAGTATTTTAACATAATATAGGATAGTTCAAAGTTAATATAGCTCTTGCATAACGTAAGCTAGTTCTTACTTAATGTAGTTCTAACACAACATAGGCTAGTTTTAACTTAATGTAGTTCTAACACAACATAGGCTAGTTTTACCTTAATGTAGTTCTAACACAACATAGGCTAGTTTTAATTTAATGTAGTTCTAACACAGCATAGGCTAGTTCTAACTTAACGTAGTTCTAACACCACATAGGCTAGTTTTAATTTAATGTAGTTCTAACACAACATAGGCTAGTTTTACCTTAATGTAGTTCTAACACAACATAGGCTAGTTTTAATTTAATGTAGTTCTAACACAACATAGGCTAGTTTTAACTTAATGTAGTTCTAACACAACATAGGCTAGTTTTAACTTAAAGTATTCTCACATAACGTAGGATAGTTCTAAGTTAACGTAGCTCTCACATAACGTAGGCTAGTTCTAAATGTTTACTAAGTGGAAATTTACACACTTTATACATATACATAAAAAAAAAAAGAAAATTCCCCTCTCACCCCTTGTGGGGTGGTTTGTGTCATCCTCAAGGTCGGGACCTCTACCAGAGGCCTTTGAGTTTGAGGGTTCTGCGCAGTATCTTTGCTGTTCCTAGGACTGCACTCTTCTGGACAGAGACCTCGGATGTTTTACTTGGAATCTGCTGTAGCCTTTCTCCCAGTTTGGGGGTCACAGCCCCCAGTGCTCCGATTACCACTGGCACCACTGTTGCTCTTACTTTCCACATCTTTTCCAGCTCCTCTTTCAGGCCTTGGTATTTCTCAAGCTTCTCGTATATAATATATGTATATATTATATATATATATATATATATATATATATATATATATTTAGTTGTAATAGTTGTAAGTTGTAGGTTCTTGTATATTGGATGTCCTTGTTTTTGCCTAACAGAGGACATCACCCAGTAAGACCTTTACTTCCGGGCATCTTTATGCCCATTTGTGGTTCAAACCAAAAATAGAACGAGATGGTAAACTAGCTGGATCTTCAGAACACATCTAAATGAAATGTTTAGCTAAGGATGAGAGGAAATCCATCTTACTGCTGTATGCATGAGGACCTTCAATCAGGCTAATTATATCCAGGACAAAATACAGATGAGAATAAGACACCTGGATTTATTTCAAGCATGTAATCAAGCAAAACATCCTCAGATACATAAAAACATGAAATCATGCGGATGTGTCTGTTTCAGGCCCTTTAAATCACCATCTGTCCTACTGGCAACAAACACTGGTTTTTGTGGAGTTGTGTTTTCAATCAGAAAATGAAGATATGATTTTTAGCTTCGAGGAAAGGAAATATGGCAGCGTACCTCTAGCTAAGCAATAAGCACACTGTCACATTTCCCTCAACACAGACTACAAACAACTCCCCCTTCCCCTGAGTTACTGTGATGGATAAATCATGCTGTTTTTGGCCCATTACCTCAACTGAGGCCTGGCTATTTCCATGACAACGAGTTACTGTATCTTGGTCGAAATCAGTCCATGGCTCAAAGCTAATGGGTTATTATTATATGACTAACGATGTTGAGTAATTTTCTCTGCCTTGGTCTGATCTCCCAGGATTCTGCCAGCAACCCACCCCCAACCCCCGCCCAATGCTAACCTGTTCAAATCTCTCATGCAGTCACAAACCCTATCAGGAGCTCCAAGACAGGACGGATTGGACACAGTCCCCCTGGATACATTATCACAGGCCATTTGATTTCTCTGGTCATTGCTGCATCATCGCACAAGAGCATCGAATCTGGTCATCTTTAAACAGGAGAGCTATATGTGAGCTCAACATGTGAGAAACTATGACTCCAGTGTGAGCATATTAAACATTAGACATGCTAATCATTAGCGGGATTGCATTGTAACTGAGAGAAAAGATGAAACAGTGCTTGAATTTAAATAATTGGACTCCAACAATAATGCATGTGGTCTGGGGGATGTTAAAAAAAATAAAAAGCCGAAAATTGGTATCTGGCATATCCTATGGCCAATATTCCATCATAATGTACTGTTCTAAATTATTGTGTACTTTGAGTATTCTACCAACCTTGGTTTGCCTACTAGTGCTTTGCGTCAGACCCATAGACTGTCAACATGGTTGTGCCTTAGCTGTGATATAATCACAACATACCACAGCCTGCTGTCAGAACTGTTGCTTAATGAGAATTAGGCTTTGTACGCTTTAACCCACAAAGTCTTAAAATAGTAATTAAAAGCACGCCTATTCTTGACTGATCAAAACTTTTGTAATTACAAAAAAATATATATACAGTATATATATAAAAAAAACAGTTTTTAATACAGCAGGAATTGCTTAGGATTGTGGGTATTGAAGTCCTTATCCAAGACATTGCGAATAAAAGACGAGTGTAGCTGAAGAGATGCAACTTCACCTCCTGGTCCCTGCCAGGTGCCCTTGAGCAAGGCACCCCCCCCCCTCCCATATGAGCATATACAATCACTTAGTCATGTGGTAGCTGGTTTTAAGTCTAGACCTATCATCAATGGTTACGATTTAATGGCTAAATACTCCAATTGTCAATGGAGAAATTGCAATGTATTTTTTTTTTTTTTTTCAATTTGCTTCATGTAGTTCTACTCGAATATATGGGGTCAGTTTCTGCAAAAAGGCCTATGACAGAAAGTTAGTTAATTATGTTTTACCTACTGCACCTTTAAGTAAAAGTAAAACTACATATTTTAAAAACTACTATGAAGTAAAAGTATACAAAAAAAAACTACTAAATTACAGCAATGCGAGTTTGTACTTAGTTACTTTCCGCCTCTACACGCTGCTGCCAACAATGAACATGAAGCAGACTGGTGCACTCCTGCAGGTGTGTGAGTCCTTTTCTGTGTACGTGAGATCTTATTTCGAAATCACGACTGCGCTTCGCGCGTGTATTTAACTACCTCCCTACTATGAAGCACGAGCTACTAATCATGCACAGACGTGCACCAACGTGCTTTTTAGCCCATTTTTCTTGGCGGACTAAAGCTGCATTCCGCCCCACCCCTTGCAAACAACATCATCACTGTACCTAAATCAGGAAGCACCGACACGTTTTCTTTTCTGTTTTCTTTATTATTATTATTTTTTTTGTGACGGAGACACTTAGGTGATTACAGCTACGGTGAACCATAAAGCGGGAAAGGCGTTATTGTTGTTGACGTCCACCGTCGACAACTGTCGAAAGAAGACTGACAGTTGGTTACATCCAGTGCAAGGCTCAGCTGTGGATGCATTTGACACAGACTAACCGGAGAAGGGTATGTGCACAGTCAACCTGGTACAATTTACAAAAACCAATAGCATAGCGTAGCATACAAGGCGAGAAAGCAAGTGTAAAGACAGCTACATGCTATGCGTTACTCATTTTCTATGGGTACGCGGTGTAGGCTAACGATAATAATGTTATCCACGTCGACATTGTTTACAATGCGTAACAGCCGTTTTGAAACCTGCAGGGAAAAATGCTCGGAATGTCACTTTCTTCCTTGTCCAAGTCTACCTAACTTGGTGTAACCGTACGTCGTAAATGTTGTTTAATAAGCATCACTGTCAGTGCTTTGTCATGTGCTTTTGATATTGCGTCGCCCCCCACCACAACTACCACTTTCCGTTAACAGTTCACGCAATTTAACGCTTCTTTGTTTAGTGGCAATATAACAAACTGTGTTGAATAACCCTCAATGCCTGATGTTAATCATTAGATAGTTGTCTTTAATTCGGCTAAAGTACCACACGCCAGGCAGGACTTTAACCCAATAAAAGTCAGAGATTCGAAACTGCTCCACACTGTTTGCTTCCGTAAACCACGGTGTGTTTGGGTAACAGTGTTCCGTTGGCCCAACAGGGAAACCAGTTATTTAGTTTAAACTTAATTAAATGCACGTATTGATAAATTGATCATATGCATGCCGAATTTATTAGATTGCCATGACAATTCTTAAAAAGTATAATTTATGTTACAGGACGCTTGATATTATTTACTAAACCTTAACTCTTCTTTAAATTGAAAGATTTTAAATGGAGTTTTGCGGCTACACTTTAGGGCTGTACTGTAAGAAAGGAACATGTCAGTATCAGGGGTTTGAATATACCAGTATGTAAATTTTGTCTTGGCCAGTGGATATACTGGTCCTTTTTAGAGTAGAAAAACAAATGTGTAAAGCGTGGAAGAAATTAAATATGACATCACTCTGCATCCTAAGCAGGACTGTTGAGCAGCAAGCTCCACTTCTTCGACTTGCTCGACTTTATATTAATACAGTTAAGGCCTGTAACAGAAACCATACAGACTCTATTGGCCTAACTTAACAGAACAACTGTTAAGATGTAACAGCAGCGTATGACCCTATAACAAGATATGGACTGTCACTTAATCAATTAAAGGGATGCAATGCTCATTTACTGTCGCTGCTATGCATGGCCTATAAATAAAGTACTCACTGGTTGTTTATGTCTGAACCGCGCTGATTTATTAAAGGCTGCATCCCTGAATATCCTCTAGACAGAAAACATTCAGCAAGGTAACCTCTGGCTCCATGTGATGCAAACTACATGTAGGTCTAATCTTCACCTGTTTCATCCTCCTTTTGATAGAGACAAAACACAAAGCATCCTGTTAGTTGAAATTGAGGAATAGTATTTTCAATAGATTATATCAGGTGCACCATGATGAAAATCATGCTGGCACACATGCCACATGACATGACTGGACTAATGTTTTGTGGCATGTCAAGGATTACTAAAAAGACAGAAAAAGCTTGTATTGACAAACACGTAGCAGGATGCCAGCAGTTGTAGGTTAGTCCAGCGGTTCCCAAAGAGGGGGCCGGGGACCCTCAGGGGTCATTGGAGGGGCTTTTAGGGGGTCTCCAACAAAAAGGGAATTATTTTTGGTCACTGTAATTCCAATTATATATATATATATGACAGTATTTGACGCTCTTGGGTTACATACACTTTGCGTAATAAAACATTTAAAGCAAAAATCCTATCAGATGGGGGGCTTCTGGGACAAACTCTTATCAAATTTATGTCAGTTTAGAAATCCTTGATGGGATCAAGTTTGGGAACCACTGGGTTAACCTTCACATAGTTTGAGGAGAAGCCTCTGTTTGCCTGTGACTACCTGAGCTGGGAACGCCGCAGGAATGTGTTCCTTTGCATTTCATTGGATTTTTCTCAGCATAGCCAGGAAAGAAAATGCCGAGAGGTTTGCTCAGCCATCACGTGTGCATTCCTTTCTCTTGTACAAGACTAGCTTTTCCCAGAAGGCTTTTTTAAAGTGTAGTTTTGCAGACTGTTAAGTGAAGCTAGGTGTTCCGTGTTCCATACTAAGTGTACTTTGCATCTTGCTCACTAAATTTGTGTGCGACTGCTACACTATATTTATGTTTTGCAGGTGATACACTGAGGTTAGTCAACTTCCGTCCGCAAAGACTCAAAAACTTCCGCTCTTCTCTCACTTCCCCTCTGGTCTGCGCCTGTTCTTGGCAGACAGGTTGAGTCACATAATCTGCAATAGGAACACCCCCCTCTGCAACCACGCAGTAGTGCCGTTAGCTTTGCCCCAGGCGTGGTGCTGCCATTCATCCCAGGCTACAGTGTCATCCGCAGTGGCGTCACAGCCTGCAGTGTGTCAATGCCTCACGGGGAACACAGCAGATGATCGAGCCTCTGGATCCAAGTTGACAGGTTATAGCTTGGATTATTAGCTAGCCAACCCCAGTGGCCAGCGCTTGTGTATCTCCATTGAGGAGCGTTGAGCATAAGCTTCAGGCTCGAGGCTATATAACTAGGATGCCCCAGGGAGTGACGCATAACCATGCAAGACAAATAAATGCTTAAATTAACAAAGCAATAGCTATGCACAGCATTGGACCCCTGGGAGTATTGTTTTTCCATCTGAGTCAAATATTCCCTCAGAGCCATATGTGTGTTGTTCAAGAGGCAAGTCCCACAGCGGTCTTCTCAGAAATATAAAGATGTTGAGCAGAATGACAGCTGTATATTTGTCAGTACACTCAACCTTCCTCTTGCAGACCACCACCTAAGTGTGTGTGGAAGAACACGATGGAAAGGGCATTTATCTTGTCAAAAAGGAAGTTCCTGTAGGAAAGCAGTAGCTATAATGTTATAAAACAAGAATCTCGAGCCCACAGGCAAACATGCTATAGTTCAGCCAGACGTTCATGGCTGACTGGTCACTGAGCTGCCAAAACTCTGACTTCTTTTCTAGCCGGGTTCCCACATAGTCCTTACTTATTCACAGTGCCGAGCTCAATGCAGACTGGAATTGTTATTTAGGGAGGGGTGGAGATGGTCATGATTATCTGATAATGGCAGTGATGAGTGTCAATGCAGGGCTTTGTCCTTTTGTTGAGGAGTTTCCCAATCAGCAAAACATTCCTGTGGTGGGATGGTACGTGGCTGCAGCTCAGGATAGAGCAATCGTCCAATCACAGGGTGGGTCAGATGCAGAAGTCAAGTTTCCCTACGTTAGGCTAACAATTGTATGTTACCATTCATTAGTAAAGTTTTTAACATTGCTGATAATTGAAGTGAATTTATAAGGGGGGGACTGAGTAACTAAAAACTTTATGAAAAGGGATGAGGTTGGCACCACAGCTTTGTGTTTTTATCTGCTCTGTGGAGTAGTTATTTAGTGTCTCTCCTGCCAGTGGTTGGCAAGCATTACACTTTCATCTAAAGTCAATAACCGTTAGCTTAGCCCCACCCTCCTTTGTCACTGTTGCTACACCTGACAAGCTTTCTGTTCCTCTCAGCACATAACTGTGACAGACTTGAAAGTCACAAAACCAAGGAATACTTGAACCAAATGGACTTAGACAACGCAGCCGTAGCGATAACGTTGGTTGAAAGTGCTGTCACTAGTCATTATCATGTGAGCTGTGTGCAAATGTGAATTGTTTTTAAAGGATCTTAAATACGTAATGGCTTTGTACATGATACTTTGTCAGAAGACTGATCCCTGGCAAGAAAGTGAGCATTCTCGCCAACTGATAAAGAAACGCACAGTTCTTGTATTGCATGGTAGAGCTAGTTACTCCCAGCATCAGAAGTGTGATGAAGAATAATGGAAGGCCTGTCATTCATTTGACTAGGGCCAGTTTGTCAGTACAAAGCCGGGTCGTCCGGCAAAAAAGTTGAACCAGTTGGCCAATCATATAACCTGGTGAATTCCTGGTGAATTACTTTGTATCTTGAACACTGTATTTCTGTTTGTTTGTTTTTTTCTTTTTTCATTTTTTCTCAAACGTTATAGCCCTGTTCTGGCATCCTTACAGATAAAACAAAACAAGTTGAGGCCAAAAGCGAAGGAGAGTAGGGAAGTGAGAAGACTGAAACCATTGGGGCTGGCTGTCAGGATTCCTGCAGCGTTCACTCATGTCTGCACAGGCAGAAGCCCCCCCGCAGGGACAGATGTTGACCCTTGACCTCAAAAATCTTGTCAAGAGTAGAGTACTTTCTCTAGTAGAAAAGCCGATCGTTCCTATCACTATTTCTCATCTCATCACTGTCTCTTGCATACACACACACCCACTCAGTGTTCGTATTTGCTACGTAATTGACTCTGGGTATAGTGTAACACGGCGCAGTCACTGAGGGAAGGCGGAGGGTTAAAAGGAAGCTGTTGTTTCATATAAGAGGAAACTTAAAGCGAAACAAAAGGAACCAGTCAACGGCCGTCAGACGCACACGTGTTCCAGCCACTTCCGGCTTTAGCGGTAGACTGAGAAATGAGTTTGTCAGCATGTTGTGCCAGGCAGGCTTCTTATCCTATGAAATATGCACACAGTGGTTACTGGACATGCTCTGTAGAATAGTACGGCTCTATAGGCGGGTTGTTGAACACGGAGCTGCTGTGACAAATCTAGACAGAAGCTGTTTAGACTGCCTGCAATCGTACGACACTGGCCTGTATTTGAACTTCATAACAACATTACCAGACAGGATGTAGAAATCTATGATAATACCATACAACTGTTTGTCTGCTTCATCTCCCGCATCATCAGCACCCTGACCCTGGATCGGTCACAGACCTAACACCCTCTCTATTCCAACAGAACAATATCTCACCATCAGGAAGTCCATTTTTCCAAAAAGGTTATTTTCATCTTTGCCTTTGTGGGAATATCGGACTTGTAGTTCTTAGTTTAAACTAACAAGCTGCAGAGAGAGAGAGAGAGAGAGAGAGAGAGAGAGAGAGAGACACAGCCGCACCACATTGTGTACTCGGCTCCTCCACCCATATCTTCTCTTCTGCAAGTCATAGGCATATAAGAAAAAAGAGAAATCATTCTTGCTTTGAGGAAATATCCTTCAGACAGCAAAATCAATGCGATATATAAAGTCCATTTCTGCAATACTTTTTTTTTTTTGGCTCTCTTTTGGAATAGTTTGTCACAAAGTAAAGAAAACAGGTTCATAAAGCAAGCCTCATTTGAGCTGAATGATATTGTTTCGAAACTGATTATTCCGAATTTTGCAAGCATTATAAACAAGAAGATTAATGTTGCAATGTTGACCTTGCTATCAGTTGATGAAATATTACCTCAACCAAATTGGCAGCAGGCGACCAAGAGAAGGTTTTCATTACAGGTCCGATTCCTCTAGCTGTCCTGCAATCCGTCTAGATGACACTACTGTCATCTTATGTCTTTTTTTTTTTTTTTCTGCAAAATGTCAAAGCACTGGTTATCCTCTGGAAAACAAGATCTCTTTTTTTTGATGAGCTCTGTTCCATCGCCCACGTGTGAAACCAAAACCTGAAATGCTAACGGAGAACAGAAAACAGACATCCAGTATGTGCAACAGAAAACATATGGTGTGGAGGCTTAATGTGTTAAATGTCAAACTAATGAGCTCCGTGGTTATCCGTGTCAAAGCCATGTGAAAAGTGGCTCGTGGAGATGGGTATAAAAATAGCCTCAAGTGATATGCCGCGCCGACAGATAATTGCTCATATGTGATGCAGACCAATCGGTGATGGATTATTCCAGGTGCTGGCTTGAATGTGCCGCCCTATCATGAGAGAATTGCCCATCCTAAAGTGTATATGTATTCAAAAGGCAAAGAGAAATGTTTCAAGAGATGTACTCAGACACACCAGGCAGCTATCAGCAAGTAGTATGATTTAAATTATGAAGGAGCAATTTCACGTTTTCCACTGCCTTCCTTTCTGTCTAAAATACAAGGCGATGGGGGGGGGGGGGGGGGGGGGGGGGGGGGGAATAAAGGCCAGGCAAACAAGTGTGAGTTTTGCTTCAGTTAAATGTAAAAAACACCGTGGCTGAGTTGTAATTGCAGCATGTATCACCCCCCACTTCCCTCCACTCCCCCTCCTCTCTGCTTCTCACACTCTATTATGCAAGCGTCTTTTCTTGCAAGTTCTTGCAGGATCTCGGCTTTAAATGTGTAACATTCATGAGTAATGGGCTGCTTGTTGAGTTTCACAGAATCCTTGTGACGTCTCAACGTCCAGTGAAGAACTAGCTGTATGCAGATAGGGTGGTGTTATGAGGAAGTATGCTCCATGACGCAACCTCCACTCCACAACCTGCACTAAAAATAAACCATGGGTCCCGTTCTTCATTCTTCTGGTGAAATCAGTTACATCCACGAGTCTAGAATGTCAGTTTTATTTTGAGTTCATTGGAAGAGTGTTGTCCAAGATCTTTAGGAGTTGTGAGAGAAATTTGATAACTTCTGATGCAAATGTGCATTGGGTTTCTGAATCTCCCACCACCGCACACAGCGTCTCATTTCTCCGTTTTAATTTGCTGGCAGGATCAGAAGAGGATGACTGCCCAGAGTCAGAGCTTTAACCAGACCCGTTCGTCATACCTTTTTAAAGTCTAGAACTGTGTTAGGTTGATTTGATTCTTGACAGGTTCATGCGTGCCTGGTCATTTCATTTCTTTAAGCTGCTTAGAGCCTTTTTCTGCAGCAGTTGTTGGTGCACAGGAACCGAGAGTTAGCTCAAACTAGCAGCAGAACAAGCTTATTAAAAGTTGCACTAATCACTACGGACAGCTCAAGCACTTTAGAACGTCAAAATACATTTTTGCTGTTAACCCTAGTCTTCCCATCAAAATCAACACTTTTGTTGAGGCCTTTAATCAACATTTAATTTTTTTGTACTTTTGTCCCTTTTTTCTACAGTTTTACAGTCATTTTTGGTATTTATGGTCAATAAACCTCATTTATAGAAAATTAAACCTAATGTTTGAGTTAGAAAAGCAGATTTTAGGAATATTTTAGACTTAAATTAAAGGAAAGTATGTTGATGGATCATCAGACTGAAATATGTCAACTTTTACTCAATACTGTTTCAAAACAACTTAATGTTTTTCCCAAATGCGATAAAATTGAGTAAGACACCCTGAAATTAATGAAAGTAGTGATTTGTACTTGTTAAAGAGCGTTGTGTGGAATCAATCATGTTACTTTGGGTAGTTAAAAAGAACATTGATAAAGGAAAACGGGTCAATTTGACCCGAGGACAACATGAGGGCTAAAGTCTATTATTTCTGGTATTGTCTATATTCTATTTGCAATAGCTGTTACCAAGTACACATAAAAAGGGTTATATCTATCTGTCAACAGGTTTAGTGAAGCACACACACACACACACACACGGCATGGACATTAGCAGATGTCTCAACACGCACAGATGCCTTCATAGCAAATTTACTGGCCCATGGAATCCTTCCCCCTAATAAATTTGATTTACAACCAAAAATGGGGGCTGCCGCTCAGAGAGTTAGCATTTTGTTATTGTTGGAAACTACTGCAGAGCTTAACTCTCCAGTAGATCACTGACCTTATCCAACCTTTTATGCCAAATTGGGCTAAGTCGTTAGGTCATCGGTGCTAAATTTGCAGGATGTCGCTCAAGCCAACTAAACATTTTGAGATGCCTGGGCTTTTCAAGCTGTAGCCCCCAATCTGTTGCACACTCACAGTTAATGATTGCAATCCCTAGACTCCTGTGATGCTTTTATGAAACAACTGAACACATGCTTTAAGTAAGCCTATTTGAATAACTAGTATTTTTTAGTTGTCTCAGCCCTTATTTAATCGGCTGCCGTTTTAATCTAGTCAGCCCTGTACTGTGTATTGTCGCTGTCTTTGGTATTGTTTTTAATGTTAAGCAATTTGGGATTTAGTTAAGCTTTATGTTCAGATGGCCGCTCCTCTTAGGCGTCCTCAGTACATCTTACAACGGCACTGACTTTGAGAAGAAAAACTAATTCTAGTTTACTAACAGTTTTGTGAGGGTTTTGCCACTGTTGTAAATGCTGTGGCTCCCAATGCAGAGCTGTTCACTTACCATGGTGCTTTCATGTAAAATCTTGAACGTTTCAAGGTGATTAGATTTTGATTACAGTTGCTCTTCCCTGAGATGTCGAAGCACTGCCAAAACTGCTGCTAGCGGTAAACAGTGCTCCCCTGGGCTGTGTGTTCAGAAGACAATGGATGTAAAAGCACCTCAATGCCAAATCTGAATATACAGGGATATAATAAGTCTACACACCCCTGTTAAAATGCCAGGTTTTTGTGATGTAAAAAAATTAAAAAAAGACAAATCATGTCAGAACTTTTTGCACTTTTTGATTTTAATACAGAACTCAGTCTTTTTGGGAAGGAGTCTATTAGCATTGCACATCTTGACGTGGCAGTATTTGCCCACTTTTCTTTGGAAAAGTGCTCCAAATCTGTCATATTGCAAGGACATTTCCTGTGCACAGCCCTCTTAAGATTTCCGCACAGATGTTCAGTTGGATTCGGGTCTGGGTCATTCCAAAACGTTAATCTTCGTTTGGTGAAGCCATGCTTTTGTGGATTTGGATGTGTGCTTTGGGTCGTTGTCATGCTGAAAGGTGAACTTCCTCTTCATCTTTCTAATGGAAGCCAGAAGGTTTTGTTCCAAAGTAGCCTCGTATTTGGAAGTGTTCATAATTCCCTCCACCCTGACTAAGGCCCCGGTTCCAGCTGAAGATAAACATCCCCAAAGCATGATGCTGCCACCACCATGCTTCCCTATGGCTATGGTGTTCTTTGGGGAATGTGAAGTGTTGTTTTTGCGTCAAACATTTCTTTTGGAATTATGGCCAAAAAGTTAAACCTTGGTTTCATCAGACCATAACACATTTTCCCCCCCCAAGCTTTTGGGAGACTTGATGTTTGTTTTTGCAAACTTCAGCCGGGCTTGGATATTTTTCTTTGTAAAAAAGGCTTCCGTTTTGCCACCCTACCCCAAAGCCCATTCATATGAAGAATACGGGAGATTGTAGCACACAGCCAGTACTTGCCAGAAATTTGTGCAGCTCCTTTAATGTTGCTGTAGGCCTCTTGGAAGCCTCCCTGAGCAGTTTTCGTCTCGTCTTTTCATCAAATTTGGAAGGACGTCCAGTTCTTGGTAATGTCTCCGTTGTGCCATATTTTCTCCACTTCATGATGCCTGTCCTCACTGTGTTCCATGGTATATTTAATGCTTTGGAAATTCTTTTG
>NC_045738.1:28227734-28227956 GCF_008692095.1 Etheostoma spectabile | reverse complement strand
CTGACTGATATCTTTCAACAATGAGATCCCTCTGATGGTTTGGACGCTCTCTGCGGACCATGGCTTTTGCTCGGAGATGCAGCTAAGAAAATGTCAGGAAAATCCTACAGGAACAGCTGAACTTTATTTGTGATTAATCAGAGTCACTTTAACTGATGGCAGGTGTGTAATGACTTCTAATTAACATGAGTTTGAATGTGATTGGTTAATTCTGAACACAGC
>NC_045738.1:28227602-28227724 GCF_008692095.1 Etheostoma spectabile | reverse complement strand
ATCCCCAGTTATAAGAGGGTGTGCACACTTATGCAAACAGGTTATTGTAAGGTTTTTATTTTTCAACCTCAACGATTTCACTTTGTTATTGAATTTTCACATTATAGGTCACATTAAAAGTG
>NC_045738.1:28212521-28227592 GCF_008692095.1 Etheostoma spectabile | reverse complement strand
TGACATGATTTATCTTTGTCTAATTTTTTTACATCACAGAAACCTGGCATTTTAAAGGAGTGTAGACGTTTTGTATCCACTGTATTGTTGGAGGCTCTTTGTTAAATATAATTAAACTCCCTTATTAATTGTTGTTTGTTAAATGTTTAGTGTTGGTGCATTTGAAGTTTGAATGACAAAAAAAACACATTACCAAATAGGGTGTACGATTCAGAAAATGTCACAAACAGTTTTTTTTTTTTGTATTATTATTATTGCTGCTGCACTTTAACATATACTGTTGTCACAAGCATAGACATTGTGGAAGAGATGCAGTGCCACAGGAAACACAGAGGAAGTCTCAGATGTGGCCCTTACCTTAAATGCTGCACAGTTGTGATTACAGTTTTTAATCATTTGAACTACTAAAGCTTGTAATTGAGCAGCACGTTATATGATTAAGTAACACTCCCAAACACTTTCTTTTTCCCCTGACCAGCATACATTCAATCAAATGGCCATCAGAAAAATAAACTTAATATACAAACTCTGGTGCATTTGCACGTTTAGTTGGATTTGTTGCTGACCAATCAACCGGACGGACGCAGCCCGAAAAGCAGGGTCTGTTTCCAATTTTTGTGCATTTTTTATGTGTGGTGTGAAAGCAATGCAGACAAATTATTTGAGGATAAATTCAAACGTTACATTACCATTAAATGAACTGCTCAGCAAGCCATCATATGGAATGCAGCCTGTATATGTGGCATATAGCCTCTATTTATACAAGACCAATTTGGTCTGCTCCAGGGAACACAGAGTTTCCCTTCGGGGATCAATAAAGTATTTCTGATTCTGATCCCGAGGACGGGTGTGTGTGTGTGGGTGTGTGTGTGTGGGTGTGTGTGTGTGTGGTGTGTGTGTGTGTGTGTGTGTGTGTGTGTGTGTGTGTGTGTGTGTGTGTGTGTGTGTGTGTGTGTGTGTGTGTGTGTGTGTGTGTGTGTGTGTGTGTGTGTGTGTGTGTGTGTGTGTGTGTGTGTGTGTGTGTGTGTGTGTGTGTGTGTTGTGTGTGTGTGTGTGTGTGTGTGTGTGTGTGGTGTCTTCGGGTTTGTGTGTGTGTGTGTGTGTGTGTGTGTGTGTGTGTGTGTGTCAGTTTCACACACTGATTAAGGAGGTGGCCCATCTTGCTCAGATAAGGAGGAGTACCTAATCTTCACATAACTATGCTGATTCCGTTCTTCTGGTGTAAAGTCATTGTCTGTTTTTCTTACAGTGTCTGTCAGCAGCATGGGCCAGCATCTAGGAAAGAGGGAGTCTCCCACAGGCAGCAAGGTAGGACTCCTCCTCCTTACATGGCCAGTTTTGTGCATGTGAAATAAAAAATATCTTGGAGTGTGTGTGTTTGTAAGCATTTTTGTCAGTTGTGGTCTGAGAATGAGTTTTTCTTTAACATTATCAGTGTGAAGACTGTCCTTTATCAGCACGACTTTGGACTTGGACCTTCAGTCACGCTGATTTGTTCTCTTCTGCTTTCAGCCAAACTGTTGCATTAAAGGTCTTTTTAAAATAATTTGAGCTAATGTATCTAACACAGCACAAAGGCAAAAAATCCTTCATTCTTAACACATAGTGTATTCATCTCTAAGGTCTAAGGACAAAACGTTTTTTTTTTTTAATGTTTACAAGTCATTTGATATATATCTGAGCCATGTACGTGTTTGTGGTTACAAATGACTTGGATCACAGATCCAATCACACTTATCTCTAAAAAGTATTGCAAAGCAGTAATTTATGGATCCACATATCCCTGCTTCATATGGAGATTTTCTTTTCGAGTAGAGGAGTGATAAGGTGATGATGACTTTGCAAATGTTGTGTGGATCCATATCCATTTACATCTATGCATTACATTGACTTGCATTAAAATCACTGTACTGGGTTGAGAAAAGGCAGTGTGAAATATCTACTCTCTTTCTTAGATAATGTACTATTCTATTCTTTATCCCAAATGCTCAAATATGTTAAGAACCACTCATGTAGTTAAATGAAGACATTTTTAATTTACATTTTGACACATTTTGGCTGGTCAGTTTTTTTTAGGTACTTCTGCGCAGATGGAATTGTTGGGAAGTTTTGGGAACCCATTTTGCACATTGCATTTATAACTTTGCTTTCTGTAACCGCCAGCTTCCTGCTCTTACTAGAGGCACATTGTCACGGCACTGTCCAAAACATGATGGGTCGCCATGGCTCTTGTGTGTCACCCTGTAATAACCCCCTTGAAACTGCAACAACACTCGGCAAAGGAACCCATTTGAACTGGAGGAAGTAAATAGATGATTGTGTGCCTCAAAACTGATGCTGACCCCTCTCCAGGTACACAGCTCATTTAACCATTAGCTATGGTCCAGTGTTCATCAGGACTGTGTTTGGCTACTCCCACACAGTTCAGCTGTCTGACATTGATAATTGGCCATCCATAAAGCAACAAATGATTATTCTCACAGCAACAACCCTTTGTCACCACCATCTAGAAATTACCGATTTTTCACAGTTTCTTTTCTATCTAAACAGCTGTGATAGGTGTGAAATGTTCCCATGGTCCTGTGCGTCTTGTGTTGATGTTGACTCAGATGTAATGCTTAAAACACTAAACGGGATTAAAGTATCAGACAGAGCGATGTTATGCCGGCTAATGCATTGTGTTTTCTGATGTTGTAGGACTTTGTTCTGTTAGCAAGTGAGTGTGTGCAATTATTGCCCTTTAAAGTCCCATATATTTTTAATTTTCAAGTTTGTACTTGTATTTTTAATTTTTTTTTTAAATTAAATTACATTAACTAAATCCTTTTTAAAATAAAAAAGACATTAGTTTTCACCTGTTTCTTTAAGCTTCTTTACCAGAAATGCCCAGACTGCTCTGATTGGTCAGCGTTTCCACGTCTTCCACATCTGCGCACTCAGTCTCTGCGCCGTCATTGCAGCCGGGGAATGACTGTAACGGCACTGTAGCAGCCCTTTGTACCTATATATTGTATAGGTGTGACATCACAATGTTACGGTAGTTTTAAAGGCGTCGTTTCTGAATATGGATTGTGTGCATTTCTCTATGGACAGTGTGTTTTATACTTTAACAGTATTTAAATAGAACCTCAACCTTGACATATTATTTTTACAAATGGGGCGTTTAAAGCATTAGGATTGATCAGGGAGTTTGCACTAAGGTTGAGAGGGAAAATAAGCTTTTACATCAGTGCTATAATATAAACAGGAAGTATTATCAGATATGAAATTGCACTTAAAGGTCCAGTGCTCACAAGTGTAATTTTCTTCTTTTTCTCTTGTAACAAACAAAGCCTGGGCATTTTAATGGGCTGGGAAGCAAGGTGCTCTGATGTGCCCCAGTGTTAGCACTTGACAGAAATTGTCTGCCTCTAATAGTCCTGTAATTAAATCATTTTTCTTTCATTTCTTTTCATCTTTCTGCTCTGTGTGCACAGAAATAACAACCCAGGCACCGTTTCTGTACTCCAAGTGTGGAGAACCAGGCAGAAACTGGGACAGTAATCTCATTTAATTGCATAATGTAATTGACCCCATCTGTGCTTTAGTCCTTTTTATCACAGCTTTTCAAAATTACAGCTGATATAGTTGTATATTATGGCATGTTAAGGAAATTATTGTGTGTATACAGTGTATATACTCTATGTATCTGAAGTTTGAATATATGGAATGAACCTTGAATATACAGTATTGACTGAAAGTCTGAATATATGTTATGAAAGTCTGAATAATGAGTCTGAAAATATGGAATGGAAGTCTGAATAAATGGAATAAAAGTCAATATATTATATATTTTCAGACTTTTATTCCATATAGTCAGACTTTCAGTCAATATGTTCAAGGTTCATTCCATTTAAATCAAATCAATCAATCAAATATCACAATATTTTTCACCAAAAAGCGATGTTGTAGCGTTGACTATTGGTGCTTTCACAAAATATTAACATTGATAAATAATCACCAATGAAATAATGACTAAGTGGGTAAAGGCAAATATTAAAACAGCTAGTATGTCTGGTAAGTTCAGAAAATGACATCACTTGTGTCACATTATTATGATAACCAAAATGTAAAGCAATACGCCACAGTTTGTTGAAATAGGGTTATTCACCATCTCTTCTATATAGGTGGGCAAACGTATTTTTGGCTCAGTGCATGCATTGTACTCGTTGTGAATACGCTGGCCACAAGAAGTAATTCGGTTTAGATTTTGTTGTCGTCGGGTCACTTTTACTCACTACATGCTAACCGGCAACATAGGATTCCATTTACTACGCAGTGCAATGCTGGCAGCAGCATGAAAGTAACAGTCTGCCTGTGTGGTCTGGCTCGTGGCCAGCTACCTGGCTGCTGCCTGTAATGGGTGGAGTGATCATGTTGGCGTGCTGGGGGGAAAGAGGAGAGCCTTAACCAGCAGGGAGGCTAACAGCTCAGCCCACGGATGATTTGTTTCCTGAGCCTCCAAAGCACACTTTGGAAAGAGACGAGCAGGAGCAAGAGAAGTGGATTAATTTGGGTAAAAAGTGTGAAGCTGCCAGGAGAGGTGTTAGGGCAGCATGTCGCACCAAAGCTGCATTGTTTACTTAGTTGTATAATTGTGTACATCTCTATACCATTTTTTTTCCCTTCCCTTTCTTTTGGTTTGATTACCATGGCATCAAAGTAAATGTAAAGGTCTAGCATAACAGCCAGTTGTCATAGTGACTGTCAAGCAGAAACGGAGCGTGACAGAGTAAGGCAGGTTGTGTTTAGATGCTGTTGTCTGAGTCGTGATCCGTCTCCCAGTTCCTTATCTTTTCAGAAAAGGTGAAATATATCCATGCCTCCTTTGTCCCACCTCATGAGCAGTTCTGACAAAATATATCTCTGAAATCTTCACATCTGTGATATTATAGACCCTGAAATCCCACTTAGATTTATTGGATAATAACACTAGCCTTGCTCCTGTGTTTTCACCAGAGTAGGGACAGAGGGTTGCTTAGATGTTTCAAATTGCAAATACATCCTCACTGATTGGAGCAGATTTCTCCTTACACACTGGATGGAGTGTTAGCTGAGATCTTGCCAGATTTAGTCGTCACTGCGACTCGACGTTCAAAGCCTACAAATCCTTTGTGTCTAATAAATCACAAACAGACAAATATACCTTTTTAACAGCAGCCATGTTGACATCTCATAGTAGGAAAAACACAGGGGTATGATGGCTGCATTCCACTTGGGAAATGCCCTGGTATTGTGCATGCTGACTCACTGAAATAGCTTACTGGTACACTTGATGGAATTGAGCCATTGTTAAGGTTACCAATTTCAGCTGTGGTTTTCTTACTATGACAAGTCAAAATATCTGCCATAAAAAAAGGTTTATTCTGTCATTTCACATTGCATTGTATGCATTGTCGGATCTATTGCTCCAGGTTAACACAGCATAAAGAAGACAAAGCAACCAGTACATGCAGTAATACCTCAACCACTGCAATCATTTCACACCATTTGCAATCAAGCATGCATTTCTTACCCCTGGTGTTTGTGGAGATTGCATGCTAACCAGAGATAACTGTATGATACAGATCACGTTGAGATATTTCCTGCCCAGCTACAGTGAGAGGAATTGACCATTCAGCTATCTCAGACATCACCAGTAAACATCAGGATTAGAGATGGTCCAACACCATGTTCTTCTTCCCGATTCTGATACCTGAACTTGCGTATCGGCCGATACGGAGTCCTGATCCGATACTGCTGTGTCATATATTTTTATTATGTTTTAACAGGTGTATACCACTTCCCTGTATGGATGTGATATGATTTCTATTTTGGTTGTCAGTCTGGCTCAGGTTAAACTCTCAAACAATGAATGCCACAGAACTTCCTTTTATTATCCTGTTTGACAGCCAGTTAAAAAACTTAAAATTAGTTTATTTATGTTCTTTAAGTTGTTGTTGTTTTTTTAAGGCTTTATTACATGGTATTGGATCGGTATAATTTCCAGTACCAGCGTTAGAGGCAGTATTGGATACCAGTGTCGGTATCTGTACAACTCTAATCAGGATGTGGTGTCAAAGCCTCAGAGTGGTAGTGCACCATTTTCTTTTGTTCAGCCTTACCATTTTCTACTGAACAATCCGAAAAGAAATCCAATCCACTGTTATTTCTTTGGCCTTGGACGTATTAGTCCAAATACAATTTTGCTCTGTTAAGACTGCAAATGAGACCAACAGGCAACTTATATTGCAGTCAATTAGCTTTTGTGTTATTGGTGCAAGTCTGTTTTGGATTGTACCACAGACATAAAACTAATTTTACTCTTCAGCTCTGGGGGAAATACAAGTTTAGTGATACTTGGCTTGAAAAAAAAAAAAAAAGTTAATTAAATAGTCTTAAATTTGACTTGGTGAAACCTGCAGAAACTCTGGCTAGAGCTGATCAACGCATCATTCGTAACACTATGATGGTGTTTTTGGTTTTAGGAAGCCTTAAGAAAAGCCACCCTTGAAACTACTTTAAATGCCAAGTAATGTCAAGAACTGTGTGCTGACCTTACTTAGTGAGTGGAGGCTTAGGAGGCATAGAATTCATTGAGCACCAGCCTCTCTTTTGTTGATCGTATTCACATTTACAGTGAAACTTCACATTATGATCCTGCTTTGTCAATCCTTCTTTGTGCCGGACTGTGACACAGTCTCATCACTGACGCTACTGAATTGAAGAGCAAAGTCTCCAGATGAGGGAGCTTGAGGCTCAGCCAGCAGACCACCGGGCTTCAGCTCTACCATTGTACCCAATTAGAGCCCTCTATGAGTTGTGACAAGCCCAGCAGGCGTGTTCCGGTCTCTTCTGTTCCTCTGCGTGAGGTCTTTCCACATCTGAATCATAAATGACAGTTTTCTCACCTCAAGTCTGTTCAGATTTGTACTCCGTGGTGGGTCCTCAGTTACTGTAAGCACGGGAGCCACCACATTTTTTGTTAAAAAAAAAAAAAACTAAAATGTCTTAACATGAATCCAACATATTATTAAAGAAATAAAGCAGCCTATTTGTGGAAAGTCACGAAGGTAGCCATCCTCATATAGTTAATCCTAAGGATTCACTGTGTATGTTTAACATTGAAACAGGATCAACACATTCATGGCAACAATTATTTTAATAGTGTATTCCATGCACTATAAAAGTATGTATAAAGGCTTTAGGCTGCCTACCCATTAATGTAGGCACAGTTTAATACGCAACTTAATTTTATACAATGCACTATATGTAGTAGGGGGTCCCTGATCCTACTTTGTTTCAGGTTATGGGGTCCTTGCCCTAAAAAATGTTGAAGACCCCTGCTCTGTTGTGTTTTGTACCAAGAATTCTATTTTATTTGGCCCCACAAGTGACAGTTACTCTCCTCATATTGATAATGTTAATACTGTCTATAGGATTTTTTTGTTTATTTTAGTCATTGGACAGAAATGTTTTGCGCTAATGATAAATATTCATCACGTTTTCTTTCTTTTTTATGAAAAACTATAAGGTTCTAGTTTTCTTTCAACGACCACAGACTTGCAGTTAAGGCTTTAACTGCATCATTTCAAAATGTTATCTTCATGCCCCATGGCAATCCGGCCTTCACTAGGTAAATTGAATAACTTCCCGACAGCTCTAAAGAACAGATGAATGTAAGAGATATCTGTTTGTCCTCTTAACATTTGACAAACATTATAGCAGTATAAAACTGGCCTTTTGGAGGTAGTGCTACATTGTGTCTAGAGTCCCACTGTGTCTCGTTCTTGTTATACCTCAGTGAAAGGGTGAGATGATCCCATCCATCTCTGAGGTTTGGGCAGGATGAAACACTGAAAGACACAGCTATCACAGAACCACAGATGGGAAGAGGATTTCGTTTGAAAGTGTCAAATTGGCCAAGCACTGAAAGACATTCAAATGGCTTCACTCTTCTTCTCCTCTCACAACTCACAGGACTGAGTGGAGCTGAGGCAGCAACCACCATGGCCAGTCTGAAAAATCGATGCTCACAAAAATTAGCCTCATTGCTTTTAAGCAGTGCATACAGCCAGACAATCAAACATTAGAGACATTCATTATTTTTTTTCAAACTTGTTTGCTAAGCCTTGCCCCTCTTAGTTACTGTCCCACCTGCCAAGCTTTCCGTTCTCACACTTATACGTACATAAAGGTAGCAGATTTACCCCGTAAAATTATTTACGAAATGATCCTTGATTTCAGAAAGCAATCATTTCTAGCTCAAATGATATAAGATTTAATCTTGTGTTTTTTATTTTTATAAGTAACAACACCTTCCAAACGCTGTTTGTGCAGAGTATCACTCTTACCCGTATTCTCCACCCGGGAACGTCTCAGAAGTCTGAGACGCAGATTATACTAACTCTACAAACACTTGAAAGAACAGTCTTATGTTTATTAAGCTTGACCCTACCTTCCACTCCAAGCACTCCTCCCATTAAACTCATGCATTTTCTTTCCTGATAATGTCCTTAAAAAGAAGAATTTGTGATGTCTATTATGTTTTCTACCTCCAAGAGGAATGAATCGTCGTCCCTGGTGTTGTAGAGGATAAATATGATATTGGGGGGGGGGCTGTTTCACTTCCTGCCCGGCTGCCTGAACGGCAGGCTCACTTGAAAATAGATTTGGCACATATCTTTAGCGGAGCGGAAAGCCACTTCCTGCATGCTTCTGGGTGTCGCGGGTGGTCAAATACTTTCCCTGGTGGAAAATGGGAGTGACTGCAGCCCAGTGCACACTTCTGCACTTTAAAGAAAGCCTTTACGGGATTATCAGACGGTACATTCAAGTGATATATTTTTTTCATTTAAGTCACATCAGTGTATTTGGAGTTTTCACAATGACATCTAGCGGCCATTTTGACATTGGCTGCACATTATACTATAGGTGTTGTTGGACAGGTGTAGGAGCTCCATCACCCGCTTGGATGGAACCTGGGAACAGCATTAGCAAGTGAGGGCATAGAACAGCAGGAGGGGTTGTAGAAAACAAGAATAATTGGCCAGTGTGATCCTAATTGAGCGTTTCTCTGATCTTCTTTGCATGCCTCAAGGTCAGCTGATGCTTCACTGTCTCCACACCAACAGGGTCTTCTTAACAAGACCTATATTTAATAAGCCACCACTGGTGAGTAGGTGTGACAAGTCATGCTGACCGCTTCTGCGCTAGACAGGTCCACTTAGAATTTTTTTTTCTCTTCCACTTTTTCCCCATGTATTAATGATGACTGCCAGACACAGTGAAGAACAACAGTGTAGTTATTTTGGGGATTTTTTAAAGTGTATGATACTGGATACGATATCCCTGATTATAACACAGGAAGACGTGTGGCAGTGATGAGCAATGCGATGTGATATGAGGTAGTTTGGGTTAAGTTTGAGTGAGTGGTGTTCACCGCAAGTGCCCTTGGTACGCTCGCTGGGCAGAGCACACTTGACTGTGATCTTCCTGGAAATAGAACCCTCAATCTTGTTGCACTCTTCTTGCTTCATGTGATGCATGTCCTCCAGCAGGGTTAGAAACAAGGTGTTTGAGGAAAAGATTTCTTTTTAAAATGCCTAAACAATTGTCAAATAAAAACAACGGGGCAAAAAAACTGTTCATATTTGTATATGTCTGTGGGAATGTAGGGATAACGTAAGCTGTATCAATGCAATCCTAATGCAACATGTTGTCTTTCTCTGCCTTGCTTTCTCTGTCTCTTGCTCTTTTTGCTTTAAAAGGTGCCCTGCCACACAAACATTTTTACTTACTTATTTTAAATATGTTAGGTCCATTTGTGTTTGTGTAATAAGCTGTGACTTAGAGCTAACCCAACATGTAACCACCTCTAACTTTTGAATTGTCTCCATTTTAACACCTACTAATGAAATGTCCTGTTTTTTTTCTGTTTCTCCTTGTTTTATATACTAAATGTTATTATTGTCATTTTCTATTCTAACTTCAACCGGCCTAATGGACCGCAGATGGAAAGTAGCCCTCGGGCAACAATCTGGCATTTTTACGTGTACTGCTGTATATGTTCATCATTGTGCATTGTCCTAAATTAATTAATAAAAAAATGAATTGCTACCTCCTTTGTCAGCTCTAGCCGCTGAAAAGAAGTAAGCGGAGAAATCAGGCCAATTACAAAATCTGGTCAGTCTGACGTCATGTTGCCTGAGCTCATAACTATTCATGTTGGTACAGGGTAAAGGATGCTGATGGCCAGGCTCTCATTGGATAGCTGTTAGCCAATCAGAGTCAAGCAGCTGAGCTTGTTGAATATTAATAAGAACTGGCACAAATCGAGCTGAGTCTTCCTGCAGGCTTTCTATACCACGCTAGAATGGCTGGAAACAAGGTAACCAAGACATATTTCTACAAAAAAATGTTACAAAGTCCATGGTAGAACTTCAGTGGACAGTGGAAGGGCACCTTTAAAATCATTGGTTGAGGGACCAGGGACTATCTGTTTTTCCTGTTTGTTATCTCAGATGCCACAAAAAATGTGGACTTTAAAATCCTTCACTTCTGCTCCTTCCATACCTAAATCAAATTCCCGGTAAGGAGATGCAATGTAACACCAAGACCATGTCTTTAACCAACAATAATACTGTACATCTTTGTTGTCAGCGCATGTCAATGTACTTGACACTGAAGATATTGAGGATTGTATACAAGTAAAACAAACCTATTCAAAAATGTGCGTTATGAATGGCAGATGTAGGGTTAATCCTAGTCTCTGATTGGCTTGTTCTGCTCTGAATTGATCGTGATTAATAATCTCATCACTTGAGAGCTGCTCTTGAACTTTCCTCCTACACACTGGTGTAAGGAGTAGAGATGGTCTGATACCTTTTTTTTGCTTCCCGATACCGATTCTGATACCTGAACTTGCGAATCGGCCGATACCGAGTACTGATCCGTAACCAGTGTGTTATATTATTTATTATGTTTTAACAGCTGTATGCTCTATCCCTGTATGGATGGGATTTCTGTCTTTGCTGACAGTCTGGCTCAGGTTAAACTCTTTGTGAAACACAAACAATGAATGCCACGGAACTTTCTTTTATTTTCTAGTTTGACAAGCACTTATAATGGGAGAAAAACATAAATAAACTACTTTAATATAGATTTTCTTTGGGGCTTTATTATGTGGTATCGGATGGGTCCATAAACTCCAGTACTTACCGCTACCGCTACCAGCGTTTTAGGCAGTATCAAGTATAGCTATTGGAACATCTCTAGTAAGGCATAAGTTAAATTTGTCTTATTGCTTACTCTCAGTGAATAACTTTTCTCTCTTTTTAGACTGTTCTTAAGTTTATTCTCACTAATTTGAAAAACAATCAGGGCCGTATGAATCAAACCTTAAAGCCCCTGAAGTTTTTACGTTTAATATTCATGACTAAATAAGGTGTTTTTGATTGTTGAAGTATTATTTATTCAGAGTTTAACATTCCACCACTACATTATGCTTCATCAGGTGTGTGTGTGTGTGTGTTTTCATTTTTACTCAACTGTTGCTGAATCCTGATTGGTGCACAGAAATAAAATTACCTTTTTCCAGCTGAAACCCCGCCACTTCAATCAGGGTCTTAAAGAAACCTCTGGAGGTCTCTTTAATTTGAAAACCTTTTCAAGTCAAAAGAAATTTAATAATTATATTTTTATTGTTAAGTTTGCGACTCGGAGTAAAAGTAATGGCATGAGGCCGATATCGCCTTATTGTTAGGATAGCGATCACCCTCTATCAACATGTGGACTATTGGTTTGTTTTTTGTGTTATACTATCTGAATTCAGTACTTAGCCTGTTTAATTGAATCTCAATCTCCTCATATCAAAACAAATTTACATAATTTGTTCAAACAATTGAAAGGACAAATACAATTTCAAAAGCGTGGCACTTTGTTGACCTTTACGTGATTTTCATCAGTAAGTGCTTGCTCACAACACTTGTCCACCTCTCCTCGGCCCACGGGGCTGTGTCCCAGTTTCACTTCTCTGTATGCTCACGTCATGGTGAGCAATGTGCCCAACAGGTTCTGAACGCCTGTGTTGATCCCCCATGTTGGCAAACCCACTCGGAAGTGGAAGCTGGGGATGTGAGTGTGCATTGTCGTCAGAGAGGTGGGAGTCAACAGGAGGATTAAAGTGTGAGGATTAGCAAATGCAGATATTTAGTTCATTTGAAACCAAAACATAGAAACATATAACTTGTTATAATTAGCTATAGAAAGAAATGAACATGCCATAGGGACTTAATTTTAATTACAGGGGAGATTAATTCGACTCACCCAGTGTGGCCAAATATCTGGAAAGCCTGATAAAACAGGCGTATGATGTTTCCATTTCATTTCATTCCAGATTGAATCTAATTTAATCTTTTATGTTACTTCAATATAAGCCGCAACTCCGTACTGGCAAAGTCTACTACAGAAGTAAATGCATCAACATAGAAGCAAGGCATTGTAATAAACAACTGCCTGCTGGAAATGTTTATTGGTGAGGGTTTTTTTTTCTAATGGGATTTCAAACAAACGTGAGCACGATGCAAAACATTTTAATTAAATCAAACAATTTGTATCCAGATCCCAAATTATCTTCTGAAGAAGAGATTCCCAGCTCTTGTCCCAGCTGACACAAGAGACTAGTTAATCACTGTACCAGTAACCGCTATCATCTAATTGGAGTTTACCTTTCGAGTTGCTTATGTGCACTCTCTGCACATGCTGACCGTAGCCTATCAGCCTCATGGACTCGAGATGGCAGACCCAAGTATGGATTTACTGGCTGATTATTGACTTATAGACTTATCGTGGTATTCTTTAAGACATCCTTAACATGCACATATATGATGAAAACACAATTCATTTATTTAGAATCCAAACTTAAAATACGTTTACACCACACACAAAAAATATACATAAAAGGACGTACACAAATGTTAATTATTAGTATGGCAAGTAATGTAAACTTTTTTTTTTTTTTTGTCTTTGAACGTTTTGTTTTGAGGATTTCAACCATACAATACAGCTATTCATCAAATAGCTTTAGTTCCAGTCCAAGTATATTTAAAACAGAAAAAACAAGCACACGTCAACCATTTCCTGTGGGTGTTGAGTGACAGGTGTAGAGTAAGAGCTCCATCACCTGCTTATTGTCTGGGGAACCTGGGAGTAGTGCTCTTAGTGTGCTCAAAGGCAACTGGGTGAGGGCGGAAAATAACAGGAGGCGCCGAGAAAAATGAATACAAAAGTAAATATGAATCATTTTACACAACAATCCCAAGTGCAAATGTACTTGTGTAATCTGTCTACTTTACAGAATGAATCCTGTCTAAAATCCAGATGAATATGACTAATGAAACATATAGATTTTGGGTCATATCTCAATATGTATCTTATGCCATTCAAAGTGTAGAACCTTCTTTTTAATGTTGAAAGAATGAGTCTGAGCATAATTCTGCTGTAATGATAAAGCCTAAATAGTTAGCTTATCTCTCTCTCTCTCTCTCTCTCTCTCTCTCTCTCTCTCTCTCTCTCTCTCTCTCTCTCTCTCTCTCTCTCTCTCTCTCTCTCTCTCTACTGGTCTGTCTTTGCTCTGTTGCCATGGCACCTCCTCAGCACCTCATCTCTTCATTCTGTTTTTGTGTTCCTATTAAAGGCTCCATCACCTGAACCTGTAGCAGAGCAGACAGCAGCGCCGGCAGCAGTAGCAGCAGAACCTGACTCACATGATGAAGTCTTTGGTAAGGGTCAAAAATCTTAAATTTCAATTGATATGCATATTGCCATCACATTAAACTCCCAGTGTTGGTCAGGCTTTCCTATTAAAAACCAACGGACACACAAAAAGTGATATACTTCTTTTTATCCTTTAGGCTACTTAACTTGGTGTATAAAAGACATACTGTATTGTGGAACACAATTAGGGATATCCACCATTATTGAGCAGACCCTAAGAAACTCTAATGCCATCAACATTATGTCTTCTACTGCATGTGTAGGCATGCTGCAGAGGAGCATTGGTGCACAGTGAAGTACACATGCAGTCAGACAATTACTGAATTTAAAAAGCTTATTTTAAACTGGAGATATCATACCTGGGGTTGGAGAGCACTTTTCTATCCATAAGAGTGTATCATTGAATGAACTATAGATGTTGTGGTAGTTTCTGAGGCCGTATGTCATAAAGCTCAAAGGGAAGCTCTGAAATGTGTTGTCAAAAAATCAACAGAACCTGGAATGACTTGAGCCTTAAATCCACATTAGCATTGTAGCTCCTTTAACTCCGCTATCTTGACTCAATATCAGGTTTTTTTGAGGCAACAATGAAAGGCTTCTGCTTTCCAACACTGGCTCAGAAACTGCTAACCCTGCGACGTAACATTTGTTTGGAGTGAGCATTCTCACTCCAATTAGAGTGGCTTGTGAAAACTTAGCAGTTACCGTGATGAGTGGGCGTTGTGAAGGCCAACCATTCCTCATAGTGAGAAACTCTCAGACGTCATTGTTCCAGGAACGCTAAAGTTTCTTTTCTCACAGTCGTGCATTTAAAGTTTTCCCTCTGTCACATTCATTGGGATATGTTTGGAGTTACAAGACAGGAGTTAGCTTTGTAATACTGCACCACAGCACTGCAATTGCTTGTGCATATTTGCTGAATTCTTATTTTTATAATGAGGCATCATGCTCTTATTTAATTATAATCAAGATTAAATTTGACTGGATTTTCTGCTGGGATATACGCTATAATTTACGCATACTGCATTCATAACAGATCAAGCTATATAAAATAATATACTACTTCAAATTGTTTTATTTGTTTATAGCTCTATAAAAAAGTTATTTCCCCAGCACTTCAGTAATATTTTTACTTTTAAAAATGAATTTTACCAGAATCCGATTTGTAGTAGACTCAAACACAGTTTAGTGTATTATACAGAGGGTCAAAGATATGGAAAAGTCTTCCCACATGCCTCATTGAGGTTTCTAAAGAACAGTTTAAACAGAGAGTAAAA